>NC_041392.1:94847709-94869084 GCF_002162155.2 Triticum dicoccoides | reverse complement strand
GGCGTCGGTGGCGACGGGGCTCCGCTCGGTGGAGGAGAGAGGGAGCCAGAGAGAGGGGGGAGACGATGGGAGAGGTCGAGGGGTTCCAGGGGGTCGGGGCATCGTGGTGGCGTGAGGGGGAGGCTCGGGAACGCCTCGGTGGAAGCAGGAGGTGGCCGAGGCGGCATCGGCGCTCGCCACCGAGCTGCTTCGGTGCGAGGGGAGGAAGATGACAAGGGGGAGGAGGTGGGCTGGGCCGGCCAGGTGGGGGAGCTGGGCCGGCTGGTGGGCTGCACGGGTGAGGCCAGGTAGGCTTTACTCCTTTTAGTTTTGTTCTCTCTGTTTTGTTTTAACTCTGTTTTCTATTTTGCAGGTTTGTTTTGAATTTGGTTTTGAAACCAATTCAATTTATTTTGCTTCTGACAATATTTTTAGGAGCTAAAAGAATTAAAACAATGCTCCACAAAAATATTTCAGAATTATTGGACCTATATTTATTTAACAGTAGATATAAGTCCAATTCAAATAGCTATGATTTAAATTCAAAGTCCCAAAAATAAATCCTTAAAAATGTTCAATATTTTGGTTGGGACCAGAACCCTTACCAAAAATTATCAAACATTTAAGAAGAGCCTTTTGGAGCAATGAATAAGATTTCTAGGGTTTTTGCCCCTCTTTTATTTAGGGTTTTGAGGCTTCCAATATTCCTCAATTCAAGTTTCAAAAATATAGACATGATGCACACATGAAGCTAACCTAGAGCAATGCCTGAAGCTAGGGATGTGACACACACCCACATGCTTTGTGCTACAGTGACCGATCTGCACCGTCTGAGTTTGATCCAATAGTCATGTTGAACCACGACATGGACATGCCCATGCAGAGGGTGCCTAAACACCATGTAAGTGCCTCTGCTTCTCGAGGCGCACGACCTTGGTGATGTAGGGTGCAACCGCCCGTAGAGCCCGCTCCCGGTCGACGGGAGCCAGCACGTCAAAGATGGCGTCCAATGGCATGAATGGATTATGGTGACGGAGCCCTAAGAGGATTTGCCCGGCAACGGCGACGGCAGCCTGCAACTCCTCTTTGTCCAGCTCCGCCCCCACCATCGCGCGGAGACGGCTCAGCTCCTCGGAGATATAGGTGAAGAAGGAGAACAGGTCAAGAAGCCGCAGCTCGTTGAAGTCGACGGGCTGGTCGAATGGGTTTAGCCCAACGGCCGACATGGTCACGCTGGCACGACGGTAGGCATCGCGCAGCCGCAACACGTGTGTGCCAATTTGGTCCACCAAGTGGCTGAGGCGATCCTGGACCTCATCACGATCGGCCCGCTCGTGCTCCAGCCGGCTCCCCTGACGGCCTATTGTATCTCCCGCTTTCTACAGCAACGTCGCCGACGCCTCGAGCATCTTTGTGGTGGACGCCTGCCGCTTCTGAAGCTCCTTGAACTCCCGCACATATATAACAGAGGAGCATGGCACTCATCTCCTCCTTGAGCTCATGGAGCTCCACGTCCTTGACCCTGAGCTCCGCATCCTTGGCCTGGAGCTCATTTGTCAGGCGCCTCACCTCAGACTTCGTGATCTGCTACGCTGCCATGGCAACAGGTAGAAGCAATGGGAGAGGAAGCAAAGGGGGCGAAACAGCTAAAAGGCAATGCAATCTACGGGAAGGCAGAGGGAGCCAGTCGAGGAGCGGGGAATCTTTTGGTTTTCACCATGGGAAAACACCAGTCGACGACTTCTCACATAAGGGAGCAGTGGGTTTTACAGGCGGGGTCATCGTGACTAACTGTTGTCGCGCCTGCTCCCGTCAATCAAAAAAATAAAGATCGTGCTGCTCCTGCTCCCGTCAATCAAAAAATAAAACTCCTGCCACACCCAAACACCAGAGCACCGCCACGGTGGATATTTAAATTTACCTGCCGGCAAGGAGATAAAAACAGGGGTGAAAAAACAAATGTGGCGGCAGCCTAGCTAATCGGTCGCACTAGCCCAACTAGCTAGCCATCGTGCTTCACTGATGTACTCGGTGGAAAAGGTTGTCTTTCGTGATTTGACGACTCATTTACTTGCTTTGGCGCTATGACCGAGGAGGACCCAGAAAAAGCGCGGTAGCGCATCCCACGTCTCAGCAAGGAAGAATATATGTGTGCACCACCCGGGAGGACCCCGAAACCGCGCGGTAGGGTGTGCCATGTCTCGGCACGGAGGAAAAATGTGCGTGTAAAAATTTACTGTATCAGACGTAGTACCTATGGTTCGACCTTGGGACCCAGCCAGTCAGTCGAAAACACCCTACTAGCCACAAAGCTTCATCATGCTAACGTGGCACGGAGGATAGGTGTGGTTAGCACCGTCTCGACCAGCCACAACGTCTCTTGTTCTTGGCGATTCTTCTATTTTCCATGCTTTTTTAGTTATAATAACACCATGGCAAGCTAGAGCCGCTCTTCGTGTGCGCCCGTGCGTCTAAAGGTTAGACGATGGAGAGGAGAGAGAGATCGTAGACCTGGGACCCACCAGTAAGTGATTCAACGGTCATGCACATGTTGACGAGGCACTCCCTCTACTCTACTCAACATAATATTGTATGAAATCAAGTTATGGGACAAAGCCAACAACCATTGTTGTTTCAGGTTATCGAGTTACGCTTTGTAGTCCAGGTTGCCAGTTTTAATCTCGTCTTTCAGATTTGTTAGTTTTAGGTCCAAATTTGATCAATGACAAGTGGGACCCCCATGTGTTGTTCCGATATTTCAGTGTAGGATGGTTTTTTTGAACAAACACTTTGCGCAGTTAGACAAGTAACGGCACGAGTTACACGTATTTTGCAAGTTTACAAACAAAAATGACAACGGCATAGAATATCACATCCACCACACAGCTTAGATGCTATGGTGATACGAGTTTTTACATCGTTGGAAGTGAGATCCAATGGCTTTGGAGTAGTGTTTGTAATTATGCGCAATTTCCAAACTCTCCAAAGGTTTTTTTGCAAACTAAACATTCAGGCCTCGTGGGTGCCACTGCATCTTGGATCCAACAGCTCCCCGTTGCTCATATTAGGTGCTCCCCGTAGCTTAATTAGCCGCTACGGTGATACGAGCATCTAGGTCATATGATCTGTGATCAGATGGCACATGTGTAGTACTTGTACTTTCTGTGCCATTCCCAAACTCTCTTAGCCATATATTGCAAAAACATTCAAACCTCCTACTTTGGGGCCGTTAGATCTCCGTGAACTAGTATCACCATAGAATCTACGGTGCGGGAGCACCTCATATTCTCCCGTGGGAGAAAACATCAGGTGCTCTTGCAGCTTGGATGCTACGGTGATACGAGCTTCGAGGTCGTTTGATCTGAGATCCAATGGCATCTCAGCAGTCTTTGTGCTTGTAAGTAGTGGCCGAACTCTTTGGGGGCTTTTCTGCAAAAAACCATTCGAACCACAGACGAGTTGTTGGGTCACAAATCCAATGGCTCTGAAGAGCTTGTATCACCAAAGCATCTAAGATGTGGCAGCACATGATATTCTTACATACAGGAGAATATGATGTCCTCCTTCATCTTAGATGCTACGGTGATACGAGCTTCGAGGTCGTTGGATATGGGATCCAAGGGCATCTAAGTAGTTTATGTAAAAATTGTGTAAAATTCTCAAACTCATTAAGGTTTCCTGTAAAAATATTAAGACATCACGTCAGCTGCTATATCTCAGATCTACAAGCTCCAAGCAACTTGTATCAGCATATAGCATCTAAGGTGTGGGGGCACATGATATTATCTCAGGGAGGAGGGGGTGCACAACTAATTGGTGTTTGGGAGCTAGGATGGGGACAAATATAATGTAAACAATCCTAAACAGAGCATCACAAATTTATCTAAGGTCGACGGGTTAACCCCCGACAATCTACATAGCTCCGCATAAACACAACATTTGCATGTACTGTAGTACTAGACTTAATATTCATGTTTCAGTTTCCTGTTCATCTTAAATATTGAATTGAGGGCCATGCATGTCTTACATTTTACTCCCTTCGTTCCTACATATTAGTCTTTTTAGAGATTTAAAATGGACTGGCACATACAGATGTATATAGACATATTTTATAGTGTAGATTCACTCATTTTGCTCCGTATGTTGTCACCTGTTGAAATCCCTAAAAGACTAATATTTAGGAACAGAAGGAGTATTTTTGAATTCGTGTCATACATGCATGGTTTGGAAAAATAGATGCACTATACTTATTGGATTGTTCTTGTTGTTGTTGTTGTTGTTGTTGTGTGTGTGTGTGTGTGTGTCTGTGTGTGTGTGTGTGGTCATATGCTTGATAAATACAAAGTTTTCTCACCACCATATTGTTCACCTTTTAAATTTGAATTTGCGATGAAAAACTTACTAGGGATACCATGAAATGTGAAATCCACGTTGAGATCACTATATCACAAACTCACTATAATTCAAGAACTCGTCTTAAATCAATTACCACGTCGAGATTACTATTTGCAAGGAAAATACAGGCATTGTAATACACATAGATTCATTCGGCAACTTAAAAGATTCCTTTCGTATTTTTGAATGGTACCCAACAGCGTACCAGCCAGACCTTGGCTCGTGTTGATCCTAAAAAAACCGGGCTTGTGTCCTTCTGGTAGCGTTCGTGGTATGCACATTAGCCAACCCCAACCAGTCAAGCCTCCGCGTTTCGAGTCGAAATATCTGGCGGCCAGAATTCCAGCCCTAGGAAATTCACCTCATGTCCCTAGTCCATAATGACTACCGATGAACAATGGAGGGATGATTTAGTAAATAGACAATGTTACCTACCGTGCCGAGCACGGTTCAATTCCCTCGGTCGCCGCTCCCCAAGGTCACCCGTCAACTGCATTGCCTAGTACTCTACTACTACTACACCAGGATGAGCACACAACTGAGCCCGTTTGTTCGTGCCTAGTACTTGAGTTAATATATCAGGGACCCCTCAAAAAAAGAGTTAATATATCATGCAATCCACAGGTACGAACGGATTATCCTTTTACTCTGCATATATAACTTGTCTGAAGTCTAACTAAGCAAAATGTTTGACCAAATACTTTCTTAAGAAATACAACAGGACAGATGTATCGCTTGAAATTTTATTGCATGATGCAGGTTATGATATTGTTTCGAATCCTGGATTTTAAATTTCAGAAAATCCAAAAGTGACCAGAAATTCATGAAACTGAGCATGGTCACGTGATATGGCACAAATATTCCTTTGTAATTTTTTTCTTCGATTTGAGACAAGTTGTTTATCACAAGTTGCACAAATGAAGAGGCAAGGTATTTTGGAACAATGATCTGTCACGTTAAGGCGAACGCTTTCACTATTGAAACTGTGGGCGTTTACGTGCCGCCACGAGTCCCACTTCTCATCGGCAGGTGTCGTCCGAGCAAGCGTGTGAGTCGACAGGAGGCGTGCGAGCAGACCGCTGCGCCGGCTGACAGGGAGGCGTGGAAGCAGACCGATGTGCAGGCTCACTGGGACGTGAGCCCTTTGACCAGGCTCTGCCGCCCACCTTCGTCCCAACTGCTCCCACTTTTAATGTCGCCGGCGCCGCAGTTTAAAATTAACCCCGCACTACCCGGTGAAGGAAATATGCCCTAGAGGAAATAATAATGTCATTATTTATTTCCTTATATCATGATAAATGTTTATTATTCATGCTAGAATTGTATTAACCGGAAACATGATACATGTCTGAATACATAAACAAACTGAGTGTCACTAGTATGCCTCTACTTGACTAGCTCGTTGATCAAAGATGGTTATGTTTCCTAGCCATAGACAAAGAGTTGTCATTTGATTAACGGGATCACATCATTAGGACCCATTCTGTTAGCTTATCACTTGATCGTTTAGTATGTTGCTATTCCTTTCTTCATGACTTATACATGTTCCTACGACTATGAGATTATGCAACTCCCGTTTACCGGAGGAACACTTTGTGTGCTACCAAACGTCACAACGTAACTAGGTGATTATAAAGGTGCTCTACAGGTCTCCAAAGGTACTTGTTGGGTTGGCGTATTTCGAGATTAGGATTTGTCACTCCGATTGTCGGAGAGGTATATCTGAGCCCACTCGGTAATGCACATCACTTAAGCCTTGCAAGCATTGCAACTAATGAGTTAGTTGCGGGATGATGTATTACGAAACGAGTAAAGAGACTTGCCGGTAATGAGATCGAACTAGGTATTGAGATACCGATGATCGAATCTCGGGCAAGTAACATACCGATGACAAAGGGAACAACGTATGTTGTTATGCGGTTTGACCGATAAAGATCTTCATAGAATATGTGAGATCCAATATGAGCATCCAGGTTCAGCTATTGGTTATTGACCTAAGACGTGTCTCGGTCATGTCTACATAGTTCTCGAACCTGTAAGGTCCGCACGCTTAAAGTTCGATGATGGTTATGTTATGATTTTATGTGTTTTGATGTACCGAAGGTAGTTCAGAGTCCCGGATGTGATCACAGACATAACGAGGAGTCTCAAAATGGTCAAGACATGAAGATTGATACATTGGACGACTATATTCGCACACCGAAATGGTTTCGGGGGTTATCAAATATATACCGGAGTACCGGGGGTTACCGGAACCCCCCGGAGGTTATTGGGCCTCATGGGCCCAAGTGGTGGAAGAGGAGAGGCGGCCAAGGGGCAGCCGCTCGCCCCTCCCCCTCCTCAAGTCTGAATTGGACAAGGAGGGGGGCGGCGCCCCCACTTTCCTTTCCCCTTCTCTCTCCTTCCCTCTCCTCTCCTAATCCAACATGGAAGGGGGGAGTCCTACTCCCGGTGGGAGTAGGACTCCTCATGGGGCGCGCCAAGGGTGGCGGGCCCCCTCCCCCTCCTCGACTCCTTTATATACGGGGAGGGAGGCACCCCCTAGAGATACAACAATTGATCCCTTGGATCTTTTATCCGTGTGCGGTGCCCCCCTCCACCATAATCCACCTCGGTCATATCGTAGCGGTGCTTAGCCGAAGCCCTGCGTCGGTGGAACATCATCATCGTCACCACGTCGTCATGCTGACGGAACTCTCCCTCAAAAGCTCGGTTGGATCGGAGTTCGAGGGACGTCATCGAGTTGCACGTGTGCTAAACTCGGAGGTGTCGTGCGTTTGGTACTTGATCGGTCAGATCGTGAAGACGTACGACTACATCAACTGCGTTGTGCTAACGCTTCCGCTTTCGGTCTATGAGGGTACATGGACACACTCTCCCCTCTCGTTGCTATGCATCACCATGATCTTGCGTGTGCGTAGGAATTTTTTTGAAATTACTACGTTCCCCAACAGTGGCATCCGAGCCAGGTTTTATGCGTTGATGCTATATGCACGAGTAGAACACAAGTGAGTTGTGGGCGATACAAGTCATACTGCTTACCAGCATGTCACACTTTGGTTCGGCAGTATTGTTGGATGAAGCGGCCCAGACCGACATTACGCGTACGCTTATGCAAGACTGGTTCTATCGACGTGCTTTGCACATAGGTGGCTGGCGGGTGTTAGTTTCTCCAACTTTAGTTGAACCGAGTGTGGCTACGCCCGGTCCTTGAGAAGGTTAAAACAACACTAACTTGATGAACTATCATTGTGGTTTTGATGCGTAGGTAAGAACGGTTCTTGCTCAGCCCGTAGCAGCCATGTAAAACTTGCAACAACAAAGTAGAGGACGTCTAACTTGTTTTTGCAGGGCATGTTGTGATGTGATATGGTCAAGACATGATGCTATATTTTATTGTATGAGTGATCGTGTTTTGTAACCCAGTTATCGGCAACTGGCGGGAGCCATATGGTTGTCACTTTATTGTATGCAATACAATCGCCCTGTAATTGTTTTACTTTATCACTAAGCGGTAGCGATAGTCATAGAAGCAATAGTTGGCGAGACGACAATGATGCTATGATGTAGATCAAGGTGTTGCGCCGGTGACGATGGTGATCGTGACGGTGCTTAAGAGATGGAGATCACAAGCACAAGATGATGATGGCCATATCATATCACTTATATTGATTGCATGTGATGTTTAATTTTTATGCATCTTATCTTGCTTTGATTGACGGTAGCATTATAAGATGATATCTCACTAAATTTCAAGATAAAAGTGTTCTCCCTGAGTATGCACCGTTGCCAAAGTTCGTCGTGCCCAAACACCACGTGATGATCGGGTGTGATAAGCTCTATGTCTACAACGGGTACAAGCCAGTTTTGCACATGCAGAATACTCAGGTTAAACTTGACGAGCCTAGCATATGCAGATATGGCCTCGGAACACTGAGACCGAAAGGTCGAGCGTGAATCATATAGTAGATATGATCAACATAGTGATGTTCACCATTGAAAACTACTCCATTTCACGTTATGATCGGTTATGGTTTAGTTGATTTGGATCACGTGATCACTTAGATGATTAGATGGATGTCTATATAAGTGGGATTTCTTAAGTAATATGATTAATTGAACTTAAATTTATCATGAACTTAGTACCTGATTGTATTTTGCATGTCTATGTTTGTTGTAGATAGATGGCTCGTGCTGTTGTTCCGTTGAATTTTAATGTGTTCCTTGAGAAAACAAAGTTGAAAGATGATAGTAGCAATTACATGGACTGGGTCCGTAACTTGAGAATTATCCTCATTGTTGCACATAAGAATTACGTCCTGGAAGCACCGCTAGGTGCCAAACCTGCTGCAGGAGCAACACCAGATGTTATGAATTTCTGGCAGAGCAAAGCTGATGACTACTCGATAGTTTAGTGTGCCATGCTTTACGGCTTAGAACCGGGACTTCAACGACGTTTTGAACGTCATGGAGCATATGAGATGTTCCAGGAGTTGAAGTTAATATTTCAAGCAAAGGCCCGAATTGGGAGATATGAAGTCTCCAATAAGTTCTACAGCCGCAAGATGGAGGAGAATAGTTCTGTCAGTGAGCATATACTCAGAATGTCTGGGTATGACAGTCACTTGATTCAACTGGGAGTTAATCTTCCGGATGATAGCGTCATTGACAGAATTCTTCAATCACTGCCACAAAGCTACAAGAGCTTCGTGATGAACTATAACATGCAAGGGATGGATAAGATGATTCCCGAGCTCTTCGCAATGCTAAAGGCTGCGGAGGTAGAAATCAAGAAAGAGCATCAAGTGTTGATGGTCAATAAGACCACCAGTTTCAAGAAAAAGGGAAAAGGGAAGAAGAAGGGGAACTTCAAGAAGAACAGCAAACAAGTTGCTGCTCAGGAGAAGAAACCCAAGTCTGGACCTAAGAATGAGACTGAGTGCTTCGACTGCAAGCAGACTGGTCACTGGAAGCGGAACTGCCCCAAGTATTTGGCGGATAAGAAGGATGGCAAGGTGAACAAATAAGGTATATGTGATATACATGTTATTGATGTGTACCTTACCAGAGCTCGCAGTAGAACCTGGGTATTTGATACTGGTTCTGTAGCTAATATTTGTAACTCGAAACAGGGACTACAGATTAAGCGGACACTGGCTAAGGACGAGGTGACAATGCGCGTGGGAAACGGTTCCAAAGTCGATGTGATCGCTGTCTGCACGCTACCTCTACATCTACCTTCGGGATTAGTATTAGACCTAAATAATTGTTATTTGGTGCCAGTGTTGAGCATGAACATTATATATGGATCTTATTTGATGCGAGACGGTTATTCATTTAAATCAGAGAATAATGGTTGTTATATTTATATGAGTAATATCTTTTATGGTCATGCACCCTTGAAGAGTGGTCTATTCTTGATGAATCTCGACAGTAGTGATACACATATTCATAATGTTGAAGCCAAAAGATGCAGAGTTGATAATGATAGTGCAACTTATTTGGGGTACTGCCGTTTGGGTCATATTGGTGTAAAGCGCATGAAGAAACTCCATACTAATGGACTTTTTGAATCACTTCATTATGAATCACTTGGTACTTGCGAACCATGCCTCATGGGCAAGATGACTAAAACGGTGTTCTCCAGAACTATGGAGTGAGCAACTGATTTATTGGAGACCATACATACTGATGTATGTGGTCCAATGAATGTTGAGGCTCGCGGAGGGTATCGTTATTTTCTCACCTTCACAGATGATTTAAGTAGATATGGGTATATCTACTTAATGAAACATAAGTCTGAAACATTTGAAAAGTTCAAAGAATTTCAGAGTGAAGTTGAAAATCATCGTAACAAGAAAATAAAGTTTCTATGATCTGATCGTGGAGGAGAATATTTGAGTTACGAGTTTGGTCTACATTTCAAACAATGCGGAATAGTTTCGCAACTCACGCCACCCGGAACACCACAGCATAATGGTGTGTCTGAACGTCGTAATTGTACTTTACTAGATATGGTGCGATCTATGATGTCTCTTACTGATTTACCGCTATCGTTTTGGGGTTATGCTTTAGAGACGGCTGCATTCATGTTAAATAGGGCACCATCAAATCCATTGAGACGACGCCTTATGAACTTTGGTTTGGCAAGAAATCAAAGTTGTCGTTTCTTAAAATTTGGGGCTGCGATACTTATGTGAAAAATCTTCAACCTGATAAGCTCGAACCCAAGTCGGAGAAATGTGTCTTCATAGGATACCCAGAGGAAACTGTTGGGTACACCTCCTATCACAGATCCGAGGGCAAGACATTCGTTGCTAAGAATGGATCCTTTCTAGAGAAGCAGTTTCTCTCGGAAGAAGTGAGTGGGACGAAAGTAGAACTTGATGAGGTAACAGTACCTGCTCCCTTATTGGAAAGTAGTTCATCACAGAAACCGGTTCCTGTGATGTCTACACCAATTAGGGAGGAAGTTAATGATGATGATCATGAAACTTCAGATCAAGTTGTTACTAAACCTGTAGGTCAATCAGAGTAAGATCTGCACCAAAGTGGTACGGTAATCCTGTTCTAGAGGTTATGTTACTAGACCATGACGAACCTACGAACTATGAAGAAGCGATGGTGAGCCCAGATTCCGCAAAATGGCTTGAGGCCATGAAATCTGAGAAGGGATCCATGTATGAGAACAAAGTGTGGATTTTGGTTGACTTGCCCGATGATCGGCAAGCCATCAAGAATAAATGGATCTTCAACAAGAAGACTGACGCTGACGGTAATGTTACTGTCTATAAAGCTCAACTTGTTGCAAAAGGTTTTCGACAAGTTCAAGGGATTGACTACGATGAGACCTTCTCACACTTAGCGATGCTTAAGTCCGTCTGAATCATGTTAGCAATTGTCGCATTTTATGATTATGAAATTTGGCAAATGGATGTCAAAATTGCATTCCTGAATGGATTTCTGGAAGAAGAGTTGTATATGATGCAACCAGAAGGTTTTGTCGATCCAAAGGGAGCTAACAAAGTGTGCAAGCTCCAGCGATCCATTTATGGACTGGTGCAAGCCTCTCGGAGTTGGAATAAACGTTTTGATAGTGTGATCAAAGCATATGGTTTTATACAGACTTTTGAAGAAGCCTGTATTTACAGAAAGTAAGTGGGAGTTCTGTAGCATTTCTGATATTATATGTGGATGACATATTATTGATCGGAAATGATATAGAATTTCTGGATAGCATAAAAGGATATTTGATTAAGAGTTTTTCAATGAAGGACCTCAGTGAAGCTACTTATATATTGGGCATCAAGATCTATAGAGATAGATCAAGACGCTTAATAGGACTTTCACAAAGCACATACCTTGACAAAGTTTTGAAGAAGTTCAAAATGGATCAAGAAAAGAAAGGGTCTGTGCCTGTGTTACAAGGTGTGAAGTTGAGTAAGACTCAATGCCCGACCACTGCAGAAGATAGAGAGAAAATGAAAGATGTTCCCTATGCTTCAGCCATAGGCTCTATCATGTATGAAATGTTGTGTACCAGACCTGATGTGTGCCTTGCTATTAGTTTAGCAGGGAGGTACCAAAGTAATCCAGGAGTGGATCACTGGACAGCGGTCAAGAACATCCTGAAATACCTGAAAAGGACTAATGATATGTTTCTCGTTTATGGAGGTGACAAAGAGCTCGTCGTAAATGGTTACGTCGATGCAAGCTTTGACACTGATTCGGACGATTCTAAATCGCAAACCGGATACGTGTTTTTATTGAACGGTGAAACTGTCAGTTGGTGCGGTTCTAAACAAATTGTCATAGCGGGATCTACATGTGAAGCGGAGTACATAGCTGCTTCGGAAGCAGCAAATGAAGGAGTCTGTATGAAGGAGTTCATATCCAATCTAGGTGTAATACCTAGTGCATCGGGTCCAATGAAAATCTTTTGTGACAATACTGGTGCAATTGCTTTAGCAAAGGAATCCAGATTTCACAATAGAACCAAGCACATCAAGAGACGCTTCAACTCCATCCGGTATCTGGTCCTGGTGGGAGACATAGAGATTTGCAAGATACATACGGATCTGAATGTTGCAGACCCGTTGACTAAGCCTCTTCCACGAGCAAAACATGATCAACACCAAGGCTCCATGGGTGTTAGAATCATTACTGTGCAATCTAGATTATTGACTCTAGGGCAAGTGGGAGACTGAAGGAAATATGCCCTAGAGGCAATAATAAAGTCATTATTTATTTCCTTATATCATGATAAATGTTTACTATTCATGCTAGAATTGTATTAACCGGAAACATGATACATGTGTGAATACATAGACAAACAGAGTGTCACTAGTATGCCTCTACTTGACTAGCTCGTTGATCAAAGAGGGTTATGTTTCCTAGCCATAGACAAAGAGTTGTCATTTGATTAACGAGATCACATCATTAGGAGAATGATGTGATTGACTTGACCCATTCCGTTAGCTTAGCACTTGATTGTTTAGTATCTTGCTATTGCTTCCTTCATGAATTATACATGTTCCCATGTCTATGAGATTATGCAACTCACGTTTACCGGAGGTACACTTTGTGTGCTACCAAACGTCACAACGTAACTAGATGATTATAAAGGTGCTCTACAGGTGTCTCCAAAGGTACTTGTTGGGTTGGCGTATTTCGAGATTAGGATTTGTCACTCCGATTGTTGGAGAGGTATCTCTAGGCCCACTCGGTAATGCACATCATTTAAGCCTTGCAAGCATTGCAACTAATGAGTTAGTTGTGGGATGATGTATTACGGAACGAGTAAAGAGACTTGCCAGTAATGAGATTGAACTAGGTATTGAGATACCGACGACCGAATCTCGGGTAAGTAACATACCGATGACAAAGGGAACAACGTTGTTGTTATGCGGTTTGACCGATAAAGATCTTCGTAGAATATGTGGGAGCCAATATGAGCATCCAGGTACCGCTATTGGTTATTGACCGGAGACGTGTCTCGGTCATGTCTACATAGTTCTTGAACCCGTAGGGTCCGCACGCTTAAAGTTCGATGACGGTTATGTTATGAGTTTATGTGTTTTGATGTACCGAAGGTAGTTTGGAGTCCTGGATGTGATCACGGACATAACGAGGAGTCTCGAAATGGTCGATACATGAAGATTGATATATTGGACGACTATATTCGGACACCGGAATGGTTTCGGGGGTTATCGGATATATAC
The DNA here is from genome assembly GCF_002162155.2 of Triticum dicoccoides. Classification (NCBI taxonomy): domain Eukaryota; kingdom Viridiplantae; phylum Streptophyta; class Magnoliopsida; order Poales; family Poaceae; genus Triticum; species Triticum dicoccoides. The sequence continues at coordinate 94,855,489 of NC_041392.1, read as the reverse complement.
CGGAGTACCGGGGGTTATCGGAACCCCCCCGGAGGTTATTGGGCCTCATGGGCCCAAGTGGTGGAAGAGGAGAGGCAGCCAAGGGGCAGCCGCGCGCCCCTCCCCCCTCCCAAGTCTGAATTGGACAAGGAGGGGGGAGGCACCCCCCTTTCCTTTCCCCCTCTCTCTCCTTACCTCTCCTCTCCTACTCCAACATGGAAGGGGGGAGTCCTACTCCCGGTGGGAGTAGGACTCCTCATGGGGCGCGCCAATGGTGGCCGGCTCCCTCTCCCTCCTCCACTCCTTTATATACGGGGAGGGAGGCACCCCCTTGAGAGACAACAATTCATCGCTTGGATCTTTTATCCGTGTGCGGTGCCCCCCTCCACCATAATCCACCTCGGTCATATCGTAGCGGTGCTTAGGCGAAGCCCTGCATCGGTGGAACATCATCATCGTCACCACGTCGTCGTGCTGACGGAACTCTCCCTCAAAAGCTCGGCTGGATCGGAGTTCGAGGGACGTCATCGATTCTCCTGTCGACTACCTCCAACCATCCTGACCTAAATGTACGCCATGCCGCATCACGATGGTGTGCCCTTAGTCTTCCAGTTTCCTGAGGAAGACACCTAGCCGGAGTCTCAAGAACATAAGGTGCTTTGGGACGAGCTTGAACCGGCCTTGCGGGAAGACGTCGCGCCTGTCCCCGCTCCCGTTCCGGCTCCCGTCGCCCCGACTACGCCAGCGCCCATCCCCATGGCATTGATGGGCTGGGAGCCGCACATTGTCGCCGAGCTTGATGCCACGGGATTCCACGAGGTCCTCGCCGACTTTCACATGCCCGTGCACCTGCCAGCGCATGCACCTGCGCGTGCACTGACGCGCACGCCCGTGCCGATGCCCGTGCACCTGCCAGTGCATGTGCCTGCGCGTGCACTGACGTGCGCGCCCGTGCCGGTGCCCATGCGCACGAATGTTTCCGCTGCGCCGTTGCCAGCGCATGTCCCCGCGCGGGTGTCAAGCCCCCCTAAGCGGCATGGATGGCCACTGTCGACCACTTCCTTGCACCAACGCCAGTCGCCTCCTCCCGCCATTTGACTCACTCCTAGAGACCGAAGTCGAGAACATTGTGGCCTTCCTTGAAGCTAGGGCCAACGTCCATGAGTACGGCAACAACGGTGCAAGACGCCGCCGTCGCCATCGGTCAGTGGCCCGACGACACACAGAGCACGGCAGAGGAGTCGCTTCCCACCGCAAGACGCCCCTGCCGCCGCCACGTAATCTAAATTTGCCATGAAAAATGTTCGGATTGCCATGCTTAAAATCCGAACATTTATCGTTTCCGTTTATTTTAGATCGATCGTCGTATGAATGTAAAGTCGGAGTCAGACTGAATGAAATCTATTGTTTGATCGATTGAATGTTCTGCTAGAGCCGTATCAAATTAAATATAAAACATCATCAAGCCACATATATTCCTTCTCATCCAACGAGAGAAAATACTGCTTCAATGTCGAGCGCTCAACACGTTTAGCGTGCAGTTAATTTCATGCAAAAAATAGTGCTAATCACATAATAACACGCAACTAATATCGTACTTATTATCCGCATGCACTTAATACACTTCTAAATTAATGTGCATTGCACGTACACATTGACTAGTACTACTAGTGCAGTACGCGAAACTGGTGCCGTAGCTTGTGAACGCGTCCAGATATGGTCAACGGCAACATCGCCCACGAGTTCTTCGTATTTGTCCGTGCGTCTAAACGAAGAAGGGGAGGGGAGAGAGAGAGCACACATGGAACCCACTAGTAATTGAAGGCGAATAGTACGTGCTAACGAGCCGATCCCACTAATGTACTAAAAATAATATTACATGGTATCCATAAAATAGGCTGTGGTAATATAAAATATTATATGAACAAAGGGGGGTACAACAAACATTGTTGTTCTATGTATGTTGCCTATTGATGTGCGGCTTGAAGGCCCTGGTCGCATGTTCGATCCTCGTCCTTTATTTTTTAATTTGTATATGGGTCCAAATTTTTTTCATGACAGGTGGGCCCCTCGGTGTGTAGTTTGTGGCATTTTAATTTTGAGTCGAAATTTATTCCACTAGCAAAGTGGCCCACTCGATGCGCGGGCTAGGATTTTATGAAGCTAAATTTTGAGAATATATTATTTGATTTGTTGTAAGTTCTTAGAATAAAATTTATGTTTACATAGACAAACTTATTTAATTATGCAGATGGAAATAATATAGTTCTATAGTCAACGCAAAATTATGGTAAATAGAATATCACGTGTGCGAGATACATCTTTAATTCATGTGCGCAAGCAGATTTTCAAAAATATATACTTTATGTTTGTTATAGATCATTAACATTAGGGTTTGTTTTTCCCATGTCAATAAATTTTCATGATTAATTTGGTACTCATTCTATGCTCTATCCGCGGATCGGGATGCCTCCTTCACGACATGGAATGTTTTGTTCGAGGGACATATGTTTCTCCTGACTCACAGACTTGCTTTGCCATACACAACTCCTCTTGGACCAGTTGTCTACGGTAGCACGGAAATCCGTTGGTGCTCCCGGGAGAGCGCGCTCCTGCGTGCGAAAATATTTTGAAATGACAAAATAATTATACGTGTTCTTTCTCACATCCAAATGCTACATACAAATTTGTAGGCAAAAAGATTAAACATTTTGGTCTGTGAAGTAAATCAAAATAAATACCAAATGTTACCCCAAAATGTCACCCTAAATTTGTTTTTTTCACCATGCGAAATGCCGCTGCTCCGTTTCACATGAAAATTTTCAAGAATGCTTGTGACACTAACACAAACTTCTACAAAAAAATCAGAATTTTTTGAAAACATTTACTATATTTTGTTGTTTACTATTCAAACGCGAGCGCACGCTCCGGAGAGCCAGAACGTCATTCTCAACAGCAATGCTCCTTTACTTCTTATATGGCACTTGTACATTAAAGTGTAGCTCCTTCTTATGTTTCATGAAAGATATTGCATGGGCCTTCCTCCATTGATAAAAGTGCATCTTAGGGTTCAAGGGATTTTCTTATAAGAAAATCAACAAAAATATTTGAATACAAATCATAAACCATTTGTGTACTTTCCAGACATTCACTAAATGACCTACATACAACTTTAACACAAAGGAAGTGTATTTTTAGTAAGGAGAATTTATCCTACAGCTATATTGTCAGCCAAGCATATTAAAAGAGTGAGGTCAGTTGATATAACAATAGAATGTAAATGGTGCAACCTAGACTTCGACACTTTGTGCAGCGATGTTTCTCACACATCTTATACACATGTCACTTATATATCCAGTTGAGGTAAAGTCATTCTTCTAGTAATAAATACTAATTCTTTCTTCTAGTAGTAAATACTATGATAACTAAAAAAATCAGGAGCTGGTCCTACTTTGACATGAGCATTGTAACTGGAAATAGGCAAGACTGAGTGAGTTATATGAACAGACTCCTCTTGGAAAAATCCATCCATGATTAAGTATAGGCTATAGCACAAACTTTCTACTTGAAAGATGAGCAACATCAGATCAATGATCTAAATTATGACCACACGCTGTGTAGAGATATGATATGACAGAAACAGTGAGAATGTGAAGGTTCTGAACTATATGTTGAACTTCAACTTGATTATCCAATACCTACTGAAGAGCTCCTTTGCTGATGTGGAACTAATTATTATATAAATCAATATATGATATACACTTGTGGCCATCCTTTCTTTTTGGTCAGCAAATCCTAACCAAGTAAAGATATCAGGAACCTCTTTTTTGTCGACAGGCATATTTGTAAAAAAAATATTAGTGTATCTGATGCTTCACTATTCCATCAAAATGTTCATCTCGGTGTGGATCTTGTGCTTCATCTACTAAAAAACTGAAGTTAAGACGGATCTTGTATGCTAACCATTACACATCTCACAAATTTTTAATGGGATAAATCCACTCGTCGATGTGAAGAGAATGTATATGCCTATGCATATGAAATTAATCCTAACTGTAGTATTCTACCTCGAACACTAATGACTTGAATTATGACAACCTGGTAGAGCTCGTGTTAAATCATATAATGAACCCGACAGAGCTAGGACATATCCCAAACTTCTTACATAGACGTGTCTATTTTTGCTAACTGAGGAAGCTAGGATGGTTTACAATTATATATAATGCATGTAGTATCTACAGATACTCAAACGAAATAGCTGGAATGGTCTCGCTGTCTCAAGGTTTGGTTCTACTACTGCAGTATTAATGTCCGGAGAGAGGAACATGCAGCCCACGAAAAGAACGACATCAACTTGCCTTCGTTTCTGTAGAAAAATGAAAAGCTTGTGTTAACTGAGCATCAACCTGCAGGTATAAACATGTTATAAAAAGAAAATCTCCGAGCCATGCACTACATGTGACGGTTACCATGGTCTTAGTCATGTGGTTGCACACAATGCCGGCCAACTATGTATCCTTCCTCGACCTTGTTTTGCATTTGCCGATGCTGAGAAGAGATTTTAAGTTGTATATATTGTGCAGAAATAGATGGAGCATTTATAACATACTCCCTCCGTTCGGGATTACTTGTCGCAGAAATGGATGTATCTAGATATATTTTAGTTCTAAATACATCCATTTCCGAGACAAGTAATTCTGAACGGAGGGAGTACTTGCCACGTACCAGTACCATATTAGGCATAGACAACTCATTGATTGAATAATCCTGCCATAATAGAAAGTTGTCTCCGTTACCAATCGACACAGAAGACGGAGTGCTGAAATACACTAAGAAGATATTCTTTGGAAACCTCATTAAATCTGTTTGTTGGACACAAAGCCATCTAAATTTTTGAGCGCGCACATCTCTAATTCTGAATAGAGATTATAAGCTTCCAGGTTCATTAGCCAGTGGACTGTGTCCCAGTTCACCAATCAATTGCATCCGTTTCCCTCAATATATCACATGCTTCTACACACAAGAAACAGTAAGGCAAGTCATCCAACAAATACAAATACCATCAAATATGTACATAGCTCCATCCATGAGTGCATGCACCTGCTGAGATTGCAACCTCGTTTACCCTGATCTGCATGCCATAGTACAGACTATTGAAGGAGGGCGACACGGAGGTTGCTGCACGAAAGTGCAGCTCTTAGATGTTTCATCACCAGCCATGGATGAAGCTAATAAATATCTTAGCGTAGGCAAGTTGAGGGTCACGGCTGAGCGATGGCGGCGGCAGCAGCGACAGGGTCATCGTGAGGAGGATCTGGAGAAGTTACGGTAGATGGAATATCAAAGGGATATTTTTTTCCTCAGCCCACGTGATACATGTAGCTTAGCTTTATTTTGGAGGGAAGTCCTGTGCACCCACGGCATGCATTTTTGTTTAAGAAAGTCCTGTGCATGTCATCATGTATAGTAGATGGAATATTAAAGGGATATTTCTTTTTCTCAGCCCGTGTAATCACTAGTAGAAAAAGGGTCAATCGTGCAGCACATTAGTGCCGGTTTGTATTTGAGCCGGCACTAATGTATACATTAGTGCCGGTTCCAACGGCTAGCCGGGCCGCTTTCATTAGTACTGGTTCGTGGCAAACCTTTAGCACCGGTTCTTGCCACGAACTGGTACTAATGAGAGTGGTGGCAGGATGTTGTCAGACAGGCGCCCCTCCAGCCCCTTTAGTACCGGTTCTTGGCACGAACCGGTACTAAAGGTCGTCCTATATAAACCCTTCGTCCACCAGCACTCTGTTCTTCCCCCTTCCCCTCTCCGGCCCTCTCCTCTGTTCTTCCCTTCTTCCTCTCGAGTTCATCACAAAATTTGCCCAAAATTTGTCAAGATTTGAAGGCCCTCATCCATTCAAATGATCACAAAGGTTAGCAACTTTGTCCTTTCATCTCTCATTGCTAGATTAGCTCTTGCATTGGTTTATATAGTGATTAATTTGTGAGTTTACTAATTTGGGAGGATATATATATATATGTGCTAGTATTTGATTTATATGCAATTTGAGGTCAAAAATAACACTTAGTTTGCATATGTAGGTGTGGTTTACTTAGTGCCTTCTAAATCTCCATCGTAGCCACCGTCGATCGCCCGCACCGTCCCGTCGCCGGCACCACCTTGTGGTGAGCCTCTTGTTCATGAAATTTTATATAAAAATTGATGTGTGTGATTTGGATATATAGTTACTCGTATAATTATCTTACCCGTACGTTGTTTATTATACATATAGTGCCATGGTTTTGATATCCGTCCCCGTCGGCCCTAGTCCTTGTTATGATTCGGATGTGGTATGTATATTCTCTTTTAAAACTAGTTGCATTTCGTGTTTATGACAAATTATGCCCATCAAGTTGACATAGAAATTTTTTCTAGGAGGTATCTGAACCTGAAATTCCAACCGACCCTATTGCCGAGAGGTTAAATTTAGTTGAAAGAGAAAACGAGTACTTGAAAGAAAAATTGAAAAGAATTGAGGGGGAGAAGATGGAATTGGAGTTGCATGTTGCCGATGTCGTCGATGATCACAAGATCAAGATGGAGAAAATGCGCTTGAAGATTAGAAAGATTAGAAAATATGCCATCGATAGTGAGGCTTGGTATCATTATGCTGTTGGATCCATTGTTACCTTAGTTGCGATCTTGATCATATTTGTTGTTGCATTTAAATGCTTTAGCTAGAGAGTTATTTGTTTGTTGCATTTAAGTGTTGTATGAACTTTATGTATGAACTTGTATTAATTTGGTCTATTCGGTGTTGTGTAATGAAGATGAGCCGACAATGGATGTACGATGACCGATGCTCTCCCCAGTTCGTTGAGGGCATGCGTACTTTTCTGCTTGCGGCTGAGGCAAACAAGCGGGCGGATGGTTTTATGCCTTGTCCATGTGCTCGCTGTAAGAATGGTCACAATTACTCTACGTCAAGAACCATTCACGTCCACCTGTTTAAGACCGGTTTCATGCCCCATTATAATGTTTGGACCAAGCACGGAGAAAGAGGGGTTATGATGGAAGACAATGAAGAAGAAGAGGACGACCTTCGTGTACAAAATGGACAATCTGTTTCGAAGTATCAGGGTTTCGGACGAAAACTCATCTGTTACAAAGGCATTTCATTTTTAAATAACTTAAGCATTACCAAAATAATATAATGATAAAACACACTAATATTAAACATAAGAAAAAAGAATCACTGGAAAATGTATTTTTAAAGTTAAGTTATTCACAAACTAGTGATTCACACAAATTTCAAATAATTCAAAATTTAAACTATTCAAATTTAAAAACTACCAGCACTAACTGAAAGTTTCTAAAAACTATCAAAAATATTCACAAAGAAACTCTAAATACAGCAAAAAACAACTAAAAATAAATAAAACAAAATAAATAAAGCAGAAAAGAAAAAACTAAATGAAAAAAGCCCACCTACCGGGCCACAGCGGCCTGCATACGACTAGAAACTCAACCTGTTGTTGGGCCAGGATGCAGGCCCGCAAGCCCAATAGGCCCCACAGGGCAGAGTAGCAGAGGTAGGCCCAAAAGGCCTGCTTTAGAGAGGAGCTCGAGACAGCAGCGGCGGCGGGGCTTATAAGAAGGTCTGAGCGCCCTTCGGCTAGCGAGGTGGGACTAAACTTCTGCGCCCCTCGCCTGGCAGCGCACCCCCTTTAGTACCGGGTCGTGGCACCAACCAGTACTAAAGGGGGGGCCTTTAGTACCGGTTGGAGCCAGGAACCGGTACTAAAGGGG
>NC_041392.1:94841943-94847137 GCF_002162155.2 Triticum dicoccoides | reverse complement strand
TTTTTAGCTTTTAGTTTTTTCTGTTTTTCTGTTTTTCATACAAAGTTTTAGATGAATTAATTAATTAGATTAGATTAATGTCAAATAGTATGTAGAAATGTTAGTTATAATATATATAATGTCAAATGTTATAGAAATGTTAGTTATATAGAAATGTTAGAAATTTTGGAAATGTTAGTTTTAGCTAGCTAGATGAATTAGATTAATTTCAAATTGTTAGACGATGATAGATGTTTTTTTAGTTTCTTATATTTTTAGTTATAAAATTTAGAATTTGCATATATGAAATCATCACAATCCATCATTTAAAAAATGTTACTTTACTTTTGCGGCATATAGTATTTTGTTGTCGACGATGCCCGGCCCGCATCCTCGCCGTCGACACGTCCGCGACGACATCCTGCTTCAGAGGACCCATGTCCGGGACTGGGCTCCGCCGGGCTGGCACTTGGAGGTGCTACCTTCAGGGGCGCGACGCTTGGTGAGGAACCCGGCCCCGGGTCCCGTCGTCGACCCTCATCTCCTTTGGTGGCATTCACGTGGGGCCACTTTCGGTGCGGAGGGAGGCGGCCCTGCCGGAGGTGGTATGTCGTCGTGTCAGGGAGGAGGACGAGCATGTCCATCGCTACATGGCTGCTATGGACGTCAGCTTCTCCAATACCTGGTAGGTTCTTTGGGGAGATCACCCGAGCTATGATCCAGTGATGGTTCCTTCTCTTTGGGTGTCCACCGCCCGCACCTCAGGAACCGCGAGTGGCCTAGATTACTCTGTACTATTCGATCTTTATTAGCTTGCTAGCTAGCTAGCTAGTGATATATTCAATATTATATCTATTATTCGAGATGACGTATTCGAGATTATATCTATTATTCGATATGATGTATTCGAGATTATATCTATTATTCGAGATTATACTAAATTGTTTTATATTTCTTTTGGCATAGTTAAATAAAAGCTATGGCGGACAATACCGATAGAGAGAGAGAACAGACCATTCTCGATATCATACGCAGGCCAGATGATGATCAGAATGAAGAAGATTTTGACGGCTCCGAATTTCTAAACAACACCGGAGAGGGTGATATGATATTCGCTCACGACGACCGAGAAGATGAAGTCATGAACTACGACGAAGAACATGTTGATCCTGAAACAACAAACACCGGCAAGGTATATATATTTATATAAGCAGGAATCTGGTGATCATCGCATATTTTAAATGAGTTGAAGATATATTAACGAATCGATATCTTTCTTCTTTCAGCCATCCGGATCGAGCAAATCTTCAGGCAAAAGGACGAAACGAGGCCCGAACAAAAAGTTGAAGGAGGACGTAAAGTACAATATCAAGGCAATCAGACCTAATGGCGAACCATTAGCGCCTAAGAAGATTGCGGACAAGTTCGTTCGTCAGTGCGGAGTTCTTGTGAAGGACCAACTCCCGATCTCCCTTCAAGAATGGACAAAGCCAGCAAATCCACGTCTAGATGTTACTTTTGTCGACAAGAATCAAAAAAATCTGCTTTGGGATACTCTCATGGAACATTTCACCCACCCAGATAATTTCACAGAAGCAGATGTGCGGAAAGTCAAGGACGCTGCTTTTAGGAAGATGGCGGTTGCATTCAAGAACCACAAGAGAATGACGTGGGAGAAGTACGTCAAGGGAGGAAGGAAGACTCCAGTATTCGAGGGGATACTAGAGAATCAAAGTGCTCATTGGGACGATTTCGTGAAATTCAAGGATTCAGAATTAGCTAAGGAACGGTCGAGAATAAACAAGAAGAATGCCGGAAAAAAAGGATAAGTTCCATAAGCTGGGGCCAGGTGGCTACGCGGTGGCAATGCCTAAGTGGGATAAAGTCTGAGAAAGAGATGGAGGATGCAGGTGTCCCTCCGGTTAGTAAGAGCTGGCCCCCTAGGTGCAGGACTTAGTTCTATGCGCATGGGGGGGAGTTGGACCCGAAGACAGGCAATGTTTCGACGAAGGCATGTCTGAACGGAGCGGACGATGCGCTACTTGTTGCAATAGAAGAGGCTTGATCGGGGGTGTTCCAGCCCAACAGAGAGAACGACGAGCTTACGCGTGCCCTAGGAAATCCTGAACACCGAGGAAGAACACGAGGCAAGGGCGCTATTCCGTGGTATGAGGGGTTTTCGGACTAGAACGCCGACTACAGAACCAGTGCGAGAAAGAAGATTGCGGAGGAGAAGAAGAGGAAGATGGAGGAGGAGCAAAGGAAGCTCGACTATGAACGCCTTCAAGGCCTAGAAGCAAGTCAAGCGGAATTGGCAGCTAAATTCCAGCGGCAGCAGGAGCAGATCGACTCACTTAGCCAGCAAAGGGGGTCTCAGCAGCTGCAGCACCTAGCGGATGATCCAGCATTGGATACCACCGCCCCATCCATGCCGAGAAGCAGCGTGGGTTCCGCCCCGGGCGACGCAGTAGTGCTGGATAGATACCCCGTGGATGACATCACGGAGAACACTAACTGCGAGCTACACTTCAAAATGAAGAACATATCCATAAAGGTGGCGGACGCCGTTGCTTTTTCAAATTCCCCCGAGGCAACCTTCCATTGCAACCCGATTCCAGCGGGCTATGCTCGTGTCTTGGTTGATGAGGTGGTGGACCAATATTCGGGGCTAGAGCTTGACATTCCTGGAGGTGATGAGGAGCACACACTCGGAGATGCCAAACATCGTATCATCCTATGGAGAAAGGATTGCATCATTTTTCGAAGGCCACCGACACCGCGCCACCCGACTCCTCGTCGAAGTCCGCCACCTAGTCAGCAGACTCCCGCTCCTCCAAGTCCACCAACGCGTGAGGCCACTCCTCCTCCTCCAAGTCCAGCAAAGTGTCAAGCCACTCCTCCTCCAAGTCCGACACAGCGTCAGACGTCCACTCCTCCTCCAAGTCCGGCACAACCTCAGGCCATTCCTCCTCCAAGTCCGGCACAGCTTCAGGCCACTCCTCCTCGTCCAACTCAGCCCCGTCAGCCGTCTCCGCCGCCTCAGCAATCGCAGAAGAGACACCCCGCGGCTATGGTGAGTAGCTGTACCAGTCGAGGTCATAGTACAGGAAGTACAGGCGGAGGCAAGCGATATAAATATGGTCCAAACCTCACTACTCCTCTTCCTGTGAGGGCTTACGACAGGACCGAGGAGCAAACCAATGCCATAGTGCGGGCAGAAGTCGACGCCCATTTTGGACCGGAACCGCCACCGCCACCAAGGGAGAAAGTGCCTGTGGAAGTAGTTGACCACTTCATTCGTATGGCTCAACCACCAGCTCCTAAGCCTGTTGACACAGACTATGAGCGCCACATCAGGAAGTTACATCGACAACGTCTACAGAAGGAGGCGAGCTCGAGCTCGAGCAAACAACAAGCAGCTGTCGAAAAATGCGGGAAAACCGTTGCCCAGCTGGGAGAACAGGCGGCGCAATCGACCCCCCCCCCCTGCTTGTTGTGCCGATAACACGTGACAGCACGCGCGCCCAATATTATTGTGGCCAAACAGTTTACGTTCCCGAGGTGGGCGATGTGGTAATAACCCAGGAGCATATAATGCAAGCTGAAGAACTCAAGATCACTGTTGGACAACTCCTCGAGATCGAGGACATGCCTGTGATTACAGAGGAGGAAATAAAACGGAAATATGTCCGGGGCCAACCTTTGGTCAAGCCAGAAGATGTCAAGAATCTCCCAACGAGAATGTATGAATTGCATCAATGGTACATGGACATTACCAAGAGATCCGATCGAGAGTCCCTCATGGTGTATGTCAAGAAGGATCAATACTACCATGAGAAAGCTGTGGCCGTTGAGTATTCTGAACTATTTCAGTTATACAATCAAGATGCACTCGACAAATCTATCGTCAGTTGCTATTGTCTGTAAGTGATTTCTTTCTGTAATTTAAGTCTCAAGCTAGCTGTAGTGATCCTTTTGATCAATCATTACCTGTAATTATCCTCACTATATTCTTTTCTGTGGTATTATGCAGGATGAAGATGTATGAAATGAGAAAAGGTGGACGCTATGGCATTGGGTTCATTGACCCAAACACTGTTAATCAATACACATGGAAAATGAGCAAGTATTATGAAAACCAGGTAGAGGACAGCATGCTAGAGTTCTTGAAGCACCTAAAATACAATGAAGATATACTACTTCCTTACAACTTCGAGTGAGTCACACTTTCTTGTACTACAAATTCTCTATTTTTGCCTACTAGCTAGCTACATGTTTTTGCTTACATATGCCCTCTTAATTAAGACATGCAAACGTGTGTGCATGTAGATTTCACTGAATCTTGTGTATCATTAAAGTTGACGCCGGAACAGTTGAAATACTGGACTCGCTACTCAAAGCAAATAGTGACTACAACATCTTGTATGGGATAGTCAACAGGTAATTTCAATCATTATTAACTATGTATCTCGGCCTATTTAGTTCGTTATTTCATGATATGAACTATTTAATAACCCCTTTATTCATTTTCTTTGTCGGCGGGCAGGGCTTGGGCAAGGTTCATCAGCGTCACGGAAGGCGAATGGAAACCACAGCTGAAATGGTTTCGATCCAAGGTAAGTAATTAAGTAGTGCTAGCTAGCTAGCTAGCTTCCATCTCTTTAATTATCATGCTTGATTAATTATTATCTGATCAAATTAAATTCTATTCTCGTAATAAAGGCCCTGAAGCAAGCGCAGGGGACTAATATGTGTGCATACTGCGTTTGCGAGAACATTCGCATGATGGCGTCCGAAAGGACCAGATCTCAAAGACAGGAATGGGTACGCTTGTCAGAACACTATTCACAATTTTTACACCATTATCGATATCTAGTCATACAACTAATACACATGCATATTGATCTCCTTCTTAACAGTTCAAAGAGGTGCGGGACAAGCTCCTAGAAACGGAGCGCGTAGAAGCACTTCAAGAGGAAATAGCGGGATTTTTGCTCGACCAGGTCATAAATCCGAAGGGAGAATACTATTACCCGCTACCGCCCCCATCGAACATGTCATGAACCACTTCCAATTGTCATCGTGCTCCGGAGGCACCAATTAGGCTAATGCCACTGGCTCCGAAAGCAACATGCATATGTAGGAGAAATTGTATATAGTTATACATGTGTGTATGTGTAAATTAATATGGTGGTTTGTGAGACATTGATGATAT
>NC_041392.1:94823356-94841499 GCF_002162155.2 Triticum dicoccoides | reverse complement strand
GCCGGTTCCGAAACCGGCACTAAAGGGCCTTACGAACCGGTGCTATTGCCCTGTTCTGCACAAGTGAATATATGTAGCTTAGGTAGGGATATTTTTTTCCACAACCCACGTGATACATGTAGCTTAGGTTTAATTTTGTTGGAAAGTCCTATGCACCCACGTCATCCATGTTTTTTGGGCAAATTCCTATGCATGTCATCATGGCAAAACGTTTTCCCTCATAATGGCAATGGTGGGTAATTATTTTCACTTAAAACACATCTAATGGCTATAAATGTTTAGTCTTCTAAATAAATGGTTGGATGTTCCTAATTTTTGTGGGATTTTCTAGTATATTCCCCTCGGTGTGTAGTTTGTGGCATTATAATTTTGGGTCGAAATTTATTCCACTAGCAAAGTGGCGCACTCGATGCGCGGGCTAGGATTTTATGAAGCTAAATTTTGAGAATATATTATTTGATTTTTTGTAAGTTCTTGGAATAAAATTTATGTTTACATAGACAAACTTATTTAGTTATGCAGCTGGAAATAATATAGTTCTATAGTCAGCGCAAAATTATGGTAAATAGAATATCACGTGTGCGAGATACATCTTTAATTCATGTGCGCAAGCAGATTTTCAAAAATATATACTTTATGTTTGTTATAGATCATTAACATTAGGGTTTGTTTTTCCCATGTCAATAAATTTTCATGATTAATTTGGTACTCATTCTATGCTCTATCCGCGGATCGGGATGCCTCCTTCACGACATGGAATGTTTTGTTCGAGGGACATATATTTCTCCTGACTCACAGACTTGCTTTGCCATAAACAACTCCTCTTGGACCAGTTGTCTACGGTAGCACGGAAATCCATTGGTGCTCCCGGGAGAGCGCGCTCCTGCGTGCGAAAATATTTGAAATGTGAAAATAATTATATGTGTTCTTTCTCACATCCAAATGCTACATACAAATTTGTAGGCAAAAAGATTAAACATTTTGGTCTGTGAAGTAAATCAAAATAAACACCAAATGTTACCCCAAAATGTCACCCTAAATTTGTTTTTTTCACCACGCGAAATGCCGCTGCTCCGTTTCACATGAAAATTTTCAAGAATGCTTGCGACACTAACACAAACTTCTACAAAAAAATTCAGAATTTTTTGAAAACATTTTCTATATTTTGTTGTTTACTATTCACACGCGAGCGCACGCACCGGAGAGCCAGAACGTCATTCTCAACAGCAATGCTCCTTTACTTCTTATATGGCACTTTTACATTAAAGTGTAGCTCCTTCTTACGTTTCATGAAAGATATTGCATGGGCCTTCCTCCATTGATAAAAGTGCATCTTAGGGTTCAAGGGATTTTCTTATAAGAAAATCAACAAAAATATTTGAATACAAATCATAAACCATTTGTGTACTTTCCAGACATTCACTAAATGACCTACATACAACTTTAACACAAAGGAAGTGTATTTTTAGTAAGGAGAATTTATCCCTAATCATAGGGTCATCGAGTAGCCGATAAACCGAAAAATCATCCGATTAATTGATTAAATGGATGATTAAGTTGTCGATTAGTCGATTAATCCCCTACTCGCTAGCCAACCGAGCAGCTACCAGTTAACGATTTCCTCAACAATGATTCTACCTCGAACACTAATGACTTGAATTATGTCAACATGGTAGAGCTCGTGTTAAATCATATAATGAACCGGACAGAGCTAGGACATATCCCAAACTTCTTACATAGACGTGTCTATTTTTGCTAACTGAGGAAGCTAGGATGGTTTACAATTATATATAATGCATGTAGTATCTACAGATACTCAAATGAAATAGCAGGAATGGTCTCACTGTCTCAACGTTTGGTTCAACTACTGCAGTATTAATGTCCGGAGAGAGGAACATGCAGCCCACGAAAAGAACGACATCAACTTGCCTTCATTTCTGTAGAAAAATGAAAAGCTGTGTTAACTGAGCATCAACCTGCAGGTATAAACATGTTATAAAAAGAAAATCTCCGAGCCATGCACTACATGTGACGGTTACAATGGTCTTAGTCATGTAGTTGCACACAATGCCGGCCAACTATGTATCCTTCCTCGACCTTGTTTTGCATTTGCCGATGCTGAGAAGAGATTTTAAGTTGTATATATTGTGCAGAAATAGATGGAGCATTTATAACATACTCCCTCCGTTCGGGATTACTTGTCGCAGAAATGGATGTATCTAGATATATTTTAGTTCTAAATACATCCATTTCCGAGACAAGTAATTCCGAACGGAGGGAGTACTTGCCACGTACCAGTACCATATTAGGCATAGACAACTCATTGATTGAATAATCCTGCCATAATAGAAAGTTGTCTCCGTTACCAATCGACACAGAAGCCGGAGTGCTGAAATACACTAAGAAGATATTCTTTGGAAACCTCATTAAATCTGTTTGTTGGACACAAAGCCATCTAAATTTTTGAGCGCGCACATCTCTAATTCTGAATAGAGATTCTAAGCTTCCAGGTTCATTGGCCGGTGGACTGTGTCCCAGTTCACCAATCAATTGCATCCGTTTCCCTCAATATATCACATGCTTCTACACACAAGAAACAGTAAGGCAAGTCATCCAACAAATACAAATACCATCAAATATGTACATAGCTCCATCCATGAGTGCATGCACCTGCTGAGATTGCAACCTCGTTTACCTTGATCTGCATGCCATAGTACAGACTATTGAAGGAGAGCGACACGGAGGTTGTTGCACGAAAGTGCAGCTCTTAGATGTTTCATCACCAGCCATGGATGAAGCTAATAAAGATCCTAGCGTAGGCAAGTTGAGGGCCACGGCTGAGCGATGGCGGCGGCAGCAGCGACAGGGTCATCGTGAGGAGGAACTGGAGAAGTTACCGTAGATGGAATATCAAAAGGATATTTTTTTTTCCTCAGCCCATGTGATACATGTAGCTTAGCTTTATTTTTGGAGGGAAGTCCTGTGCACCCACGGCATGCATTTTTGTTTAGGAAAGTCCTATGCATGTCATCATGTACAGTAGATGGAATATTATAGGGATATTTCTTTTTCTCAGCCCGTGTAATACATGTAGCTTAGGTAGGGATATTTTTTTCCACAGCCCACGTGATACATGTTGCTTAGGTTTACTTTTGTTGGAAAGTCCTATGCACCCACGTCATCCATGTTTTTTTAGCAAATTCCTATGCATGTCATCATGGCAAAATGTTTTCCCTCATAATGGCAATGGTGGGTAATTATTTTCACTTAAAACACATCTAATGGCTATAAATGTTTAGTCTTCTAAATAAATGGTTGGATGTTTCTAATTTTTGTGGGATTTTTTAGTATATTCCCCTCGGTGTGTAGTTTGTGGCATTTTAATTTTGGGTCGAAATTTATTCCACTAGCAAAGTGGCCCACTCGATGCGCGGGCTAGGATTTTATGAAGCTAAATTTTGAGAATATATTATTTGATTTGTTTTAAGTTCTTGGAATAAAATTTATGTTTACATAGACAAACTTATTTAGTTATGCAGCTGGAAATAATATAGTTCTATAGTCAGCGCAAAATTATGGTAAATAGAATATCACGTGTGCGAGATACATCTTTAATTCATGTGCGCAAGCAGATTTTGAAAAATATATACTTTATGTTTGTTATAGATCATTAACATTAGGGTTTGTTTTTCCCATGTCAATAAATTTTCATGATTAATTTGGTACTCATTCTATGCTCTATCCGCGGATCGGGATGCCTCCTTCACGACATGGAATGTTTTGTTCGAGGGACATATATTTCTCCTGACTCACAGACTTGCTTTGCCATAAACAACTCCTCTTGGACCAGTTGTCTACGGTAGCACGGAAATCCGTTGGTGCTCCCGGGAGAGCGCGCTCCTGCGTGCGAAAATATTTTGAAATGTCAAAATAATTATATGTGTTCTTTCTCACATCCAAATGCTACATACAAATTTGTAGGCAAAAAGATTAAACATTTTGGTCCGTGAAGTAAATCAAAATAAACACCAAATGTTACCCCAAAATGTCACCCCAAATTTGTTTTTTTCACCACGCGAAATGCTGCTGCTCCGTTTCACATGAAAATTTTCAAGAATGCTTGCGACACTAACACAAACTTCTACAAAAAAAATTCAGAATTTTTTGAAAACATTTACTATATTTTGTTGTTTACTACATTAAAGTGTAGCTCCTTCTTACGTTTCATGAAAGATATTGCATGGGCCTTCCTCCATTGATAAAAGTGCATCTTAGGGTTCAAGGGATTTTCTTATAAGAAAATCAATAAAAATATTTGAATACAAATCATAAACCATTTGTGTACTTTCCAGACATTCACTAAATGACCTACATACAACTTTAACACAAAGGAAGTGTATTTTTAGTAAGGAGAATTTATCCTACAGCTATATTGTCAGCCAAGCATATTAAAAGAGTGAGGTCAGTTGATATAACAATAGAATGTAAATGGTGCAACCTAGACTTCGACACTTTGTGCAGCGATGTTTCTCACACATCTTATACACATGTCACGTATATATCCAGTTGAGGTAAAGTCATTCTTCTAGTAATAAATACTAATTCTTTCTTCTAGTAGTAAATACTATGATAACTAAAAAAATCAGGAGCTGGTCCTAGTTTGACATGAGCATTGTAACTCGAAATAGGCAAGACTGAGTGAGTTATATGTTCGAACTTGATAAAGAACTATAACAAAGAACAGACTCCTCTTGGAAAAATCCGTCCATGATTAAGTATAGGCTATAGCACAAACTTTCTACTTGAAAGATGAGCAACATCAGATCAATGATCTAAATTATGACCACACGCTGCATAGAGATATGATATGACAGAAACTGTGAGAATGTGAAGGTTCTGAACTATATGTTGAACTTCAACTTGATTATCCAGTACCTAGTGAAGAGCTCCTTTGCTGACGTGGAACTAATTATTATATAAATCAATATATGATATACACTTGTGGCCATCCTTTCTTTTTGGTCAGCAAATCCTAACCAAGTAAAGATATCAGGAACCTCTTTTTTGTCGACAGGCATATTTGTAAAAAAAATATTAGTGTATCTGATGCTTCACTATTCCATCAAAATGTTCATCTCGGTGTGGATCTTGTGCTTCATCTACTAAAAAACTGAAGTTAAGACGGATCTTGTACGCTAACCATTACACATCTCACAAATTTTTAATGGGATAAATCCACTCGTCGATGTGAAGAGAATGTATATGCCTATGCATATGAAATTAATCCTAACTGTAGTATTCTACCCACTGTTCAAGAATTCATCCGATTAACCAGTTAACTTGCCGATTAATCCCTACTCATAGGGTCACCGAGTAGCCGATAAACCGAAAAATTGTCTAATTAATTCATTAAATGGCCGATTAACTTGTCGATTAGTCGATTAATCCCCTACTCGCTAGCCAACCGAGCAGCTACCAGTTAACGATTTCCTCAACAATGATTCTACCTCGAACACTAATGACTTGAATTATGTCAACATGGTAGAGCTCGTGTTAAATCATATAATGAACCGGACAGAGCTAGGACATATCCCAAACTTCTTACATAGACGTGTCTATTTTTGCTAACTGAGGAAGCTAGGATGGTTTACAATTATATATAATGGATGTAGTATCTACAGATACTCAAACGAAATAGCAGGAATGGTCTCGCTGTCTCAACGTTTGGTTCAACTACTGCAGTATTAATGTCCGGAGAGAGGAACATGCAGCCCACGAAAAGAACGACATCAACTTGCCTTCGTTTCTGTAGAAAAATGAAAAGTTTGTGTTAACTGAGCATCAACCTGCAGGTATAAACATGTTATAAAAAGAAAATCTCTGAGCCATGCACTACATGTGACAGTTACCATGGTCTTAGTCATGTAGTTGCACACAATGCCGGCCAACTATGTATCCTTCCTCGACCTTGTTTTGCATTTGCCGATGCTGAGAAGAGATTTTAAGTTGTATATATTGTGCAGAAATAGATGGAGCATTTATAACATACTCCCTCCGTTCGGGATTACTTGTCGCAGAAATGGATGTATCTAGATATATTTTAGTTCTAAATACATCCATTTCTGAGACAAGTAATTCCGAACGGAGGGAGTACTTGCCACGTACCAGTACCATATTAGGCATAGACAACTCATTGATTGAATAATCCTGCCATAATAGAAAGTTGTCTCCGTTACCAATCGACACAGAAGACGGAGTGTTGAAATACACTAAGAAGATATTCTTTGGAAACCTCATTAAATCTGTTTGTTGGACACAAAGCCATCTAAATTTTTGAGCGAGCACATCTCTAATTCTGAATAGAGATTCTAAGCTTCCAGGTTCATTAGCCGGTGGACTGTGTCCCAGTTCACCAATCAATTGCATCCGTTTCCCTCAATATATCACATGCTTCTACACACAAGAAACAGTAAGGCAAGTCATCCAACAAATACAAATACCATCAAATATGTACATAGCTCCATCCATGAGTGCATGCACCTTCTGAGATTGCAACCTCGTTTACCTTGATCTGCATGCCATAGTACAGACTATTGAAGGAGAGCGACACGGAGGTTGTTGCACGAAAGTGCAGCTCTTAGATGTTTCATCACCAGCCATGGATGAAGCTAATAAAGATCCTAGCGTAGGCAAGTTGAGGGCCACGGCTGAGCGATGGCGGCGGCAGCAGCGACAGGGTCATCGTGAGGAGGAACTGGAGAAGTTACCGTAGATGGAATATCAAAGGGATATTTTTTTCCTCAGCCCACGTGATACATGTAGCTTAGCTTTATTTTTGGAGGGAAGTCCTGTGCACCCACGGCATGCATTTTTGTTTAGGAAAGTCCTATGCATGTCATCATGTACAGTAGATGGAATATTAAAGGGATATTTCTTTTTCTCAGCCCGTGTAATACATGTAGCTTAGGTAGGGATATTTTTTTCCACAGCCCACGTGATAAATGTAGCTTAGGTTAACTTTTGTTGGAAAGTCCTATGCACCCACGTCATCCATGTTTTTTTAGCAAATTCCTATGCATGTCATCATGGCAAAACGTTTTCCCTCATAATGGCAATGGTGGGTAATTATTTTCACTTAAAACACATCTAATGGCTATAAATGTTTAGTCTTCTAAATAAATGGTTGGATGTTTCTAATTTTTGTGGGATTTTCTAGTATATTCCCCTCGGTGTGTAGTTTGTGGCATTTTAATTTTGGGTCGAAATTTATTCCACTAGCAAAGTGGCCCACTCGATGCGCGGGCTAGGATTTTATGAAGCTAAATTTTGAGAATATATTATTTGATTTGTTGTAAGTTCTTGGAATAAAATTTATGTTTACATAGACAAACTTGTTTAGTTATGCAGCTGGAAATAATATAGTTCTATAGTCAGCGCAAAATTATGGTAAATAGAATATCACGTGTGCGAGATACATCTTTAATTCATGTGCGCAAGCAGATTTTCAAAAATATATACTTTATGTTTGTTATAGATCATTAACATTAGGGTTTGTTTTTCCCATGTCAATAAATTTTCATGATTAATTTGGTACTCATTCTATGCTCTATCCGCGGATCGGAATGCCTCCTTCACGACATGGAATGTTTTGTTCGAGGGACATATATTTCTCCTGACTCACAGACTTGCTTTGCCATAAACAACTCCTCTTTGACCAGTTGTCTACGGTAGCACGGAAATCCGTTGGTGCTCCCAGGAGAGCGCGCTCCTGCGTGCGAAAATATTTTGAAATGTCAAAATAATTATATGTGTTGTTTCTCACATCCAAATGCTACATACAAATTTGTAGGCAAAAATATTAAACATTTTGGTCTGTGAAGTAAATCAAAATAAACACCAAATGTTACCCCAAAATGTCACCCTAAATTTGTTTTTTTCACCACGCGAAATGCCGCTGCTCCGTTTCACATGAAAATTTTCAAGAATGCTTGCGACACTAATGCAAACTTCTACAAAAGAATTCAGTATTTTTTGAAAACATTTACTATATTTTGTTGTTTACTATTCACACGCGAGCGCACGCTCCGGAGAGCCAGAACGTCATTCTCAACAGCAATGCTCCTTTACTTCTTATATGGCACCTGTACATTAAAGTGTAGCTCCTTCTTACGTTTCATGAAAGATATTGCATGGGCCTTCCTCCATTGATAAAAGTGCATCTTAGGGTTCAAGGGATTTTCTTATAAGAAAATCAACAAAAATATTTGAATACAAATCATAAACCATTTGTTTACTTTCCAGACATTCACTAAATGACCTACATACAACTTTAACACAAAGGAAGTGTATTTTTAGTAAGGAGAATTTATCCTACAGCTATATTGTCAGCCAAGCATATTAAAAGAGTGAGGTCAGTTGATATAACAATAGAATGTAAATGGTGCAACCTAGACTTCGACACTTTGTGCAGCGATGTTTCTCACACATCTTATACACATGTCACGTATATATCCAGTTGAGGTAAAGTCATTCTTCTAGTAATAAATACTAATTCTTTCTTCTAGTAGTAAATACTATGATAACTAAAAAAATCAGGAGCTGGTCCTAGTTTGACATGAGCATTGTAACTGGAAATAGGCAAGATTGAGTGAGTTATATGTTCGAACTTGATAAAGAACTATAACAAAGAACAGACTCCTCTTGGAAAAATCCATCCATGATTAAGTATAGGCTATAGCACAAACTTTCTACTTGAAAGATGAGCAACATCAGATCAATGATCTAAATTATGACCACACGCTGCGTAGAGATATGATATGACAGAAACAGTGAGAATGTGAAGGTTCTGAACTATATGTTGAACTTCAACTTGATTATCCAGTACCTACTGAAGAGCTCCTTTGCTGACGTGGAACTAATTATTATATAAATCAATATATGATATACACTTGTGGCCATCCTTTCTTTTTGGTCAGCAAATCCTAACCAAGTAAAGATATCAGGAACCTCTTTTTTGTCGACAGGCATATTTTGTGCTTCATCTACTAAAAAACTGAAGTTAAGACGAATCTTGTATGCTAACCATTACACATCTCACAAATTTTTAATGGGATAAATCCACTCGTCGATGTGAAGAGAATGTATATGCCTATGCATATGAAATTAATCCTAACTGTAGTATTCTACCCACTGTTCAAGAATTCATCCGATTAACCAGTTAACTTGTCGATTAATCCCTACTCATAGGGTCACCGAGTAGCCGATAAACCGAAAAATCGTCCAATTAATTGATTAAATGGTCGATTAACTTGTCGATTAGTCGATTAATCCCCTACTCGCTAGCCAACCGAGCAGCTACCAGTTAACGATTTCCTCACCAATGATTCTACCTCGAACACTAATGACTTGAATTATGTCAACATGGTAGAGCTCGTGTTAAATCATATAATGAACCGGACAGAGCTAGGACATATCCCAAACTTCTTACATAGACGTGTCTATTTTTGCTAACTGAGGAAGCTAGGATGGTTTACAATTATATATAATGCATGTAGTATCTACAGATACTCAAACGAAATAGCAGGAATGGTCTCGCTGTCTCAACGTTTGGTTCAACTACTGCAGTATTAATGTCCGGAGAGAGGAACATGCAGCCCACGAAAAGAACGACATCAACTTGCCTTCGTTTCTGTAGAAAAATGAAAAGCTTGTGTTAACTGAGCATCAACCTGCAGGTATAAACATGTTATAAAAAGAAAATCTCCGAGCCATGCACTACATGTGACGGTTACCATGGTCTTAGTCATGTAGTGGCACACAATGCGGGCCAACTATGTATCCTTCCTCGACCTTGTTTTGCATTTGTCGATGCTGAGAAGAGATTTTAAGTTGTATATGTTGTGCAGAAATAGATGGAGCATTTATAACATACTCCCTCTGTTCGGGATTACTTGTCGTAGAAATGGATGTATCTGGATATGTTTTAGTTCTAAATACATCCATTTCCGAGACAAGTAATTCCGAACGGAGGGAGTACTTGCCACGTACCAGTACCATATTAGGCATAGACAACTCATTGATTGACTAATCCTACCATAATAGAAAGTTGTCTCCGTTACCAATCGACACAGAAGCCGGAGTGCTGAAATACACTAAGAAGATATTCTTTGAAAACCTCATTAAATCTGTTTGTTGGACACAAAGCCATCTAAATTTTTGAGCGCGCACATCTCTAATTCTGAATGGAGATTCAAAGCTTCCAGGTTCATTAGCCGGTGGACTGTGTCCCAGTTCACCAATCAATTGCATCCGTTTCCCTCAATATATCACATGCTTCTACACACAAGAAACAGTAAGGCAAGTCATCCAACAAATACAAATACCATCAAATATGTACATAGCTCCATCCATGAGTGCATGCACCTGCTGAGATTGCAACCTCGTTTACCCTGATCTGCATGCCATAGTACAGACTATTGAAGGAGAGCGACACAGAGGTTGTTGCATGAAAGTGCAGCTCTTAGATGTTTCATCACCAGCATGGATGAAGCTAATAAAGATCCTAGCGTAGGCAAGTTGAGGGCCACGGCTGAGCGGTGGCGGCGGCTGATGAAGACATGTACCTAGGGTGGGGACACGGACCTGACCTAAGAGTCCTACCCTAGGACATCCCTAGGAGAAGTCACCTTTCAATCGACTTAAAGGTATCCCACTCGACGGACTCAAGACACTCGACCTGCAGGCTATCACTCGACCATGAAGCCAACCACTCGACCGCCAGGAGACCTGTAGTCACTCCGCAGGCAAACGGTCAGCTGTTAAGTAGTCTTTATGGTCATTATAGCACTTTATTAGGGGTGTTACCAGTAACGCCCGACCTTAAATGTACCTTAAACCCTGCATTACTGAGGGCAGGAGGGGGCCGGCGAACTCTATATAAGCCACCCCCTCCTCTGTATGAAGGGTTCGCACCCCTGTTATTCACACGCCAGTAATCCAATCGACCGCCCCTGGGCACCGAGACGTAGGGCTGTTACTTCCTCCGCGAAGGGCCGGAACTCGTACATCTTGGTGTGTTACAACTTCCCAATAGCTGAGATCTAGCCTCTCCATACATACCCCCCTACATCACTGTCAGAGTTAGAACCACGACAGTTGGCGCCCACCGTGGGGCAGCAGTCTTAGCGCCTGATTGGAGAAGTTGCGATTTTTCCGATCCCTTTGATCATGGTTTCGTACGGAGTTTTGGTGGAGGGCCGCGAGATCCGTCTCGGCGCGCTCACTTCATCGCCGACGACTCTGCCTGGCTTCAGGAGGTGCCACTCGACATCGACGCGCTCCCCGTCCGTGGTGCGACGCATTTCCGTGCATGCGTTCGTGGCGTCCTCCTGCGGCAACCGTCGACCCAATATCGGCTGGCCCCCGTATCGTCTCCCCGCTCTAATCCCACCGGCGCAAGCGCTCCGGGCGATCGAGACTTCAGAGGTGGGTGAGACATGCCGTGGCTCGCCAGTCGGCCACCCCGCAAGTCGCGGCGATCGAGCCCGACGAATGCGGCCTGTTCGACCTGTTGACTGGCTCCGCGGAGACCGCATCCGAGTGCGACAGCAGCGACCCAGCAGCTGAGGTTCTGGCGGTCGATGGGACGCACAGTCCTCCTGGTTTCCCTCGCGCTGGTGGAGGCGCGGGTGGGGGCGACCCGTCGCATCCCCACGATGAGTATCTCCCCGAACCTCTCACATCATTACAGCGAGAGGAGCTTCGCCGTCGGAACATGGACGCGCTCCACACTCCTATTGTCGGAGAAACCCCCGAGGCCCGGGCCTTGGAGGACACGCGCTTGGCTAACCTGGCCGAGCGCACTCGACTGGAGAATCTCCAGCGGATACTCAACGAGCAAGCGCGTCAGCGGGCTCCCGAGTCCAGTCGACGTCAGCAAGCTCCCGAGTCCAGTCGGCGTCATCTCTTCCCGCCGCCGCAGGTATACCGAACCCCAGTTCAGAATTTGGCCGCTGTGGCCCGTATAGCAGAATCAATTCAGCCCTCCCAGTCGGAGGTGGGCAGAGGCTTGTTGCAGATCAGAGCGCTGCTCCGGGCGGCGGGAAACCAGAATTCTGCTGTCTCTCAGTCGCGGAACAGGATCCACAGTCGATCCGTCGCAACGGGTACAGTCGAGTCGGCTCACAGCCCGAGATCGCCCCCGAGGCGTGAGGGACGTGGCGACCGGCATGATCAGTACAGGAGGAATGAGCAGTATGATCACCGATTCGACCGTGATGACCGACGTCAAGTGCCAACCCCTCCCCCGAGGAGTGGGTCATATGCGCCTCGACGACAAGATTCCAGATGCCCTCATAGTGTTGGGCAGAGGATTCCAGCCGACCCCAGAGACCCAGGCTTTGACGCGAGATCTATCCTCGTTCAAGGCTTGGTTGACAGGAACAGGGCTCATCGGGAAGGCCAGAACAGAGATGCGCCCGCCGGCAGCAGAGCACGTGTTTCAGGGCCAGAGTGTTTCAGTCGAGCCATCAGGCCCGCAGTGATTCCTCCCAACTTCAGGCTGGCGACTTGGGTCAGCAAGTTCACCGGTGAATCTAAGCCTGACACTTGGCTCGAAGATTACCGAGTGGCTGTACAGATTGGCGGCGGCAATGATGAGGTGGCCATGAAGCATTTGCCTCTCATGTTAGAGGGCTCAGCCAGAGCGTGGATGAATCAGTTGGCACCCAGCAGCATCTACACTTGGGAGGACCTCTCCCGAGTGTTTGTCACAACCTTTGAAGGAACCTTCAAGCGACCTGCAGGCCTTATAGAGTTGAGGTCCTGCGTACAGAAGCCGAATGAAACACTGAGGGATTACATCCAGAGGTGGATCACACTGCATCACACGGTCGAGAATGTGCCAGACCATCAAGCAGTTTGTGCCTTCAAGGAAGGCGTTAAATACAGAGAGTTGAATCTGAAGTTCGGTCG
Source organism: Triticum dicoccoides (assembly GCF_002162155.2). Lineage (NCBI taxonomy): Eukaryota > Viridiplantae > Streptophyta > Magnoliopsida > Poales > Poaceae > Triticum > Triticum dicoccoides. Next base: position 94,828,527 of record NC_041392.1, on the reverse strand, counting down.
AACTGGAGAGATGTCTCTGAATCGGATGATGGAGATTGCCACCAAGTACGCTAATGGTGAAGACGAAGATCGACTCCGAAGCGGCAAGCTCAAGGCAGTCGCCCAAGAAACCGGAGGAAATTCCAGTCGGAAACAGAAGCGGAAGGCCGAGCCAGCCGCTCCTGGGGAGGCCCTGGCCGTAGCCCAGGGAAACTTCAAGGGAAAACCCAAAGGCCCCTGGAAGCCGAAGAAAGTCAAGGATCAAGATGGAAATGATGTTTTGGATCTGCCATGCCACATCCACACCAAGAAAGATGAAGAGGGTAATTTCATTTACCCAAAGCATACCACTCGACAGTGTCGACTCCTGATCTAGCAGTTTCAGCGCAAACAAACCAAAGACAAAGAAAAAGAGTCAGACAGAGTTGAGGACAAGGAAGACAGTGACGATGGATACCCCCAAGTCAATTCCACCCTGATGATTTTTGCCGATGTCGAGAGCAAAAGTCGACTTAAAGTCATTAACCGCGAGGTGAACATGGTTGCCCCAGCAACACCCAGTTACCTGAAGTGGTCTCAAACTGCCATCACATTCGACCAGTCCGATCAGCCAACGCACATTGCCACCCCTGGGAGGCAAGCTCTGGTGGTCGACCCAATCGTTGAAGGCACTCGACTGACCAAAGCCCTGATGGATGGCGGCAGTGGCTTGAACATACTATATGCTGAAACATTGAAAGGGATGGGCATTCCGATGTCCAGACTCAGTACCAGTAACATGAGCTTCCACGGAGTCATTCCCGGGAAGAAAGCCGTGTCACTCGGCCATATTGCTCTTGATGTGGTTTTTGGAGATTCAAAGAATTACCGCAGGGAAAAGTTGACATTCGAGGTTGTGGACTTCCAAAGTGCCTATCATGCCATTCTGGGCAGGCCAGCTTACGCACGCTTCATGGCTCGACCATGTTACGTGTATCTCAAATTGAAGATGCCTGGTCCCAAAGGTGTGATCACCGTTACAGGCAATCGGAAGAAGGCAGAAGAGTGCTTTCAGAAAGGCTCAAAGATTGCAGATGCTCAGATGGCAGTGGTCGAGCTGCAAGAGTACCAAAAGACTGCCGATCCGAGTGAATTGCTACGGGCCAAGAAGCCTGCTTCAGAGTCAGCTTTTCAGTCGTCTGGTGAAACAAAGATAGCTCACATTCACCCGACCGACCCCGACGCTGCTCCGACTCACATCTCGATGACGCTCGACTCCAAATAGGGAGAAGCGCTCATCCAGTTCCTCCGTGAGAACTGGGACGTCTTTGCATGGAAGCCTTCTGACATGCCTGGAGTTCCCAGGGGGCTAGCTGAGCACCGTCTGCAAGTCGACCCGAAGTTCAAGCCTGTGAAAGAACATCTTCGACGGTCCGCCGTCCAGAAGAGGAAAGCTATTGGCGAGGAGGTGGCTCGCCTCTTAGCAGCGGAGTTCATCCGAGAGATTTACCACTCCGAGTGGCTCGCCAATGTCGTCATGGTCCCCAAGAAGGACAAGTCACTTCGCATGTGCATTGATTTCAAACATATCAATCGGGCCTGCCCGAAAGATCATTTCCCTCTCCCCCACATCGACCAGATAGTGGACTCGACCGCGGGATGTGAGCGTTTGTCTTTTCTAGATGCTTATTCAGGGTACCATCAGATCCGTTTGTATGGACCTGACGAGATCAAAACGGCTTTCATCATCCCATTTGGGTGCTTCTGTTATGTCACCATGCCCTTCGGCCTTAAGAATGCTGGAGCCACGTTCATGAGGATGATTCAGAAGTGTCTGCGCACTCAGATCAGTCGGAACGTAGAAGCATACATGGATGATATTGTGGTTAAGTCACGGAAAGGTTCCGACCTACTGACTGACCTTGCTGAAACCTTTGCTAACCTCAGGATATATGATATCAAGCTTAAACCATCAAAGTGCACGTTTGGAGTTCCAGGTGGAAAGTTACTCGGTTTTCTCGTTTCCGAACGAGGAATCGACGCTAACCCCGAGAAAGTTGGCACCATACTCCGGATGAAGCGCCCCGTGCGTATACACGATGTCCAGAAGCTTACAGGTTGCTTGGCCGCTCTAAGTCGATTCATTTCTCGACTCGGTGAAAAAGCATTGCCTCTTTACCGACTGATGAAGAAGTCTGACAAGTTCGAGTGGACTCCAGAAGCTGACGCAGCGTTTGCAGAGCTCAAAGCTCTGCTCTCCACCCAGCCGGTGCTTGCTGCCCCAATCAGCAAAGAGCCTCTGCTGCTGTACAAGTTGTTAGTACAATACTCACGGTTGAGCGGGAAGAAGAAGGAAAGGCCTTCAGAGTTCAGCGCCCAGTCTATTATCTGTCTGAAGTTTTGACCCCTTCAAAACAAAGATACCCTCACTACCAAAAGCTTGTATATGGGATTTACATGACCACGAAGAAGGTTGCACATTACTTCTCTGACCACTCCATTACAGTCGTCAGCGACGCCCCATTGTCAGAAATCCTGCACAACAGAGATGCAACTAGTCGAGTGGCTAGGTGGGCGATTGAACTACTTCCCTTAGATATCAGGTTTGAAGCAAAGAAGGCTATCAAGTCCCAAGCAATCGCATATTTCGTCGCCGAGTGGATTGAACAGCAACTTCCGAGTCAAGTCCACTCGGAGCACTGGACCATGTTCTTTGATGGATCTAAGATGCTGAATGGTTCCGGTGCTGGGGTAGTATTAGTCTCCCCCTGAGGAGATAAACTCAGATACGTTCTCCAGATTCACTTCGATTCCTCCAATAATGAAGCAGAATATGAAGCACTTTTATATGGGTTGCGCATGGCCATTTCACTCGTCGTCCGTCGCCTCATGGTCTATGGCGACTCAGATTTGGTGGTCAATCAGGTGATGAAGGAGTGGGACGTTACAAGTCCGGCTATGACTGGTTATTGCAATGCAGTGAGAAAGCTAGAAAAGAAATTCGAGGGGTTAGAGCTTCATCACATCCCCCGACTGAAAAATCAAGCAGCTGATGATCTGGCAAAGATAGGCTCCAAGAGAGAAGCCATTCCTAGCAATGTGTTTTTGGAGCACATCCGCTCGCCGTCAGTCCAGCAGGATCCTTTCACAGAAGAAGCCCCACAACCGAAAAGTGCCACAGCTGAAGTCGAAGTTCCTGTTGTGGTCGACCTAATCATGGAGGTCTTGGCAATCACTCCTGACTGGACGATACCGTACATCGCGTATATCCTAAGGAAAGAGCTCCCAGAGGATGAGGAAGAGGCTCGACAGATCGTCCGCCGATCAAAGGCCTTCACAGTCATAAAGGGGCAGTTGTATAGAGAAAGCGCGAATGGAATCGGTCAGAAGTGCATAACACCAGAAGAAGGTCGGATAATCCTTGATGATATCCACTCGGGGACCTGTGGCCACCATGCGTCCTCTCGGACCATTGTGGCTAAAGCATACCGAGCGGGATTTTACTGGCCTAGAGCAAATGAGATGGCGAAAGAGATAGTCGACAAGTGTGGAGGCTACCAGTTCTACTCCAACATGTCACACAAGCCTGCATCAGCCCTAAAGACCATTCCACTCGTCTGGCCCTTTGCTGTTTGGGGACTAGACATGGTTGGTCCACTGAGAACAGGCAGAAGTGGTTTCACTCATGTGCTTGTGGCAGTCGACAAGTTTACCAAATGGATTGAAGCTAAGCCTATCAAGAATCTTGATGCTTGCACTGCTATCAGTTTCGTCAGAGGGCTAACATTCAGATATGGAGTCCTGCATAGCATCATCACTGACAATGGGTCAAACTTTGATTCGGACAAGTTCAGAGCTTTTTGCGCCTCTCAAGGCACTCGAGTCGACTACGCATCGGTCGCCCATCCCCAGTCGAATGGACAAGCCGAAAGAGCAAATGGTCTAATTCTCAAAGGACTAAAGCCTCGACTGATGCGTGATCTCAAGCACGCGGCAGGTGCTTGGGTCGACGAGCTTCCGTCAGTTCTGTGGGGATTGAGGACCACCCCTAACCGGTCGACTTGAAGAACTCCATTCTTTCTGGTTTACGGAGCCGAAGCGGTTCTGCCAAGTGATCTTCTTCACAACGCGCCCCGAGTCGAGCTTTACACCTAAGATGAAGCAGAACAGGCCCGGCAAAACGCAGTCGACCTCCTAGAAGAGGAGAGGGAGATGGCCATGATCAGATCGACATTTTATCAGCAAGACTTGCGTCGATTCCACGCCCGGAATGTGAAGAGTCGAGCCTTCCAAGAAGGAGATTTGGTCCTCCGAGTGGATCAACAGAAACCACACAAGCTTGCTCCTACTTGGGAAGGCCCCTTCATCGTTACCAGAGTCCTTCACAATGGAGCATATCACCTCTACAATGTTGATCACCAGATCGACGAGCCACGAGCTTGGAATGCGGAACTACTCCGCCCCTTTTACACTTGAGTTGTCCCTTGGCAGAGATGTAATAAGAAAAATTTCTGCAGTTCATTTTTATCAAAGGCAAGAGTGTTCCATTAATTGTTGTCACTTTTGTTTACATATGAAATCCCCCAGTGGGTGACTTAGCTGCGAATCCGTTTCGCCTAAGTTTGAAAAAATCCTACCGAGTGGAGAGCAATCCTCCCACTCGGGGGCTTAGCTGCAGTCCAGCACTCGCCTAAGTTCTCTCACTTAAAGGACTTAGCTGCAGTCCGACACTTGCCTAAGTTTGAAAAAATCCTACAGAGTGGAGAGCGATCCTCCCACTCACGGGCTTAGCTGCAGTCCAGCACTCGTCTAAGTTCTCTCACTTAGAGACTTAGCTGCAGTCCGGCACTCGCCTAAGTTTGAAAAAATCCTACCGAGTGGAGAGCAAACCTCCCACTCGAGGGCTTAGCTGCAGCCCAGTTGTCGCCTAAGTGTCCAAAAATCCCACCGAGTGGAGAGCAAACCTCCCACTCGGGGGCTTAGCTACAGTCCACGACTCACCTAAGTTCTCCCACTAAGAGACTTAGCTGCAGTCAGTGCTCACCTAAGTGTTTAAAAATCCTACCGAGTGGAGAGCAAACCTCCCACTCGGGGGCTTAGCTGAATTCCAGGACTCGCCTAAGTTCTCCCGCTAAGAGACTTAGCTGCAGTCAGTGCTCGCCTAAGTGTTTAAAAATCCTACCGAGTGGAGAGCAAACCTCCGACTCGGGGGC
>NC_041392.1:94813021-94822755 GCF_002162155.2 Triticum dicoccoides | reverse complement strand
CCTACCGAGTGGAGAGCAAACCTCCCACTCGGGGGCTTAGCCGCAGTCCAGGACTCGCCTAAAGTTCTCCCACTAGGAGACTTAGCTGCAGTCAGTGCTCGACTAAGTGTTTAAAAATCCTACCGAGTGGAGAGCAAACCTCCCACTCGGGGGCTTAGCCACAGTCCAGGACTCGCCTAAGTTCTCCCACTAGGAGACTTAGCTGCAGTCAGTGCTCGACTAAGTGTTTAAAAATCCTATCGAGTGGAGAGCAAACCTCCCACTCGGGGGCTTAGCTGCAGTCCAGGATTCGCCTAAGTTCTCCCACTAAGAGACTTAGCTGCAGTCAGTGCTCGCCTAAGTACAGGACACAGCCCAATTTGCGAGTCGACCGCTACCTTCTCCCTCGGAGCTGCGTCACAAAAACAAGATTATTCCGAGTGAAGAACCAGTTCCACTCGACGAATCAAACCGTGAAGGTATCCAACGAGAAATCTAGTTCACAAAAAGCCTAAAAGGTCCCAGACCTCAAAGTACTCGAGCCCTCGGCTCGACAGAGTTTAAATGGTTACAAATCCACTCGGCATTCCGAGGTAAATTCAAAGTTTTTTACTCCTTAGGAGGAGGACTGGAAGGGGCGACGAACTCATCCAAGTCGATCCCGTCGGCAATACGGGTGGCAGCAACGATGAAAGTCTCCATGAAGTCTTGAAAGCTGTGCTTCCTAGTATTGGCAACTTGGATGGCCGCCGGCTTTTCTTCTCGTGCCTCCTTGCAATGGACGCGGACCAGAGACAGAGCGATGTCAGCACCACATCTAGCAGAAGATTTCTTCCATTCCGCCACTCGACCTGGGACTTCATTAAGTCGAGCCATCAAAGACTCGAGGTCGTTTTGAAGCGTCGTCCCAGGCCAGAGCGATGTGTCGATCTGCGACATCGCCACTTTTAGCCGGGCCAGATAGTCAACGACGTTGGCAGTACGAGACTCCAGACGGAGCACGTTCATTGCAGCCTCGTCCTTCACAAGAGAGTTAACAGGGTCCAAGCTTGGCTCCACTCGACTGGTCTCCTCTTCAAAATTCTGGCAAAGTTCTGCATACACGATCCAAGGATAAGTCAATTTTCATAGACTGAGTCGACACAAAACCAGTCGGAACTGAATGTGCACCTTCAAGCTTAAGGTACAACTTCTTGGCGAGGCTCCCCAAGTAGCTCTCCAGGTCATCCCTCCTGCGAGCGATGCCTTCCAGCTTCTCGCTCAGGGTGAGGTTCTCCTTCTTCCAACATGAACACTCCCTGTTGGCTTCATTCAGAGCGGTCTTTAGCTTGGTATTCTCTTCTTCTAAGTGGTCGACCGAAGCCAGCTTCTGTGCGGCCAGAGCAGTCTTGTCATCAGCCTCCTTACGGGCAACAGCCAAGTCCTGATCCTTCTTCGCCAGAGCTTCGTTCAGTTTTTCTGCGAAGAAATGATGATTGAATCAAAAATAACAAAAGGGTACTCAAGACTAACCAATCGACAAAGTCGTCTTACCTGCGGCGCCGTCTTTGACCTTCTACAACTCTGTTCTGGCCAGCTCCAGATCAAGGTTCAGTTGAATCTTCTGCTTCTCCAACTCAGTATAGCGAGCTACGAGTTCGCAGGATTTCTGTAAAAGCAAAATCAGTCGACAGACGTCCAAGATAAGTTGCTTCCGAGTAACTAAAGGACAATGACGACGTTTCTAAGACCACAGCCGAATCAAAAACATTCGACAGTAGTCTCGGGGACTACACCCAGTGGGTGCACTCAGCGTGCCCCCACTGGTTTGACCAAAAAAAAGAGAGAGTTCCACTCGACCTGGCCCGACCAAACCGAGTGAAGAAATACAACTACAGCAACACAATGTAAAGACTACAGTCGACTGCCAGCAGTCCACCGTAGTCTCGGGGACTACACCCAGTGGGTGCACTTAGTGTGCCCCCACTTGTCCAAGGATAGGCAGACACACCCAGTGGGTGTACAGATACAGATACAAAAAGATCTTTGGAAAAGAGACTCTTCAAACAACATATCATAACAGAACAAGTGTTGAAGTCGACTGACCTGGATGTTGCTTTGAAGAGCCGAACTCGCGTCATAGGTTGCTTGGTTGGCCTCCCGAGCCATCTTCACTTGCTCCATCATGATCCCCGCCTGGCGTATAGCCTCCTTGGCAGCAGCCGCTTGGTCCTCAGGGACGGAGTATGCGGCAAAAAGCGAAGACGGATCCGCAGTTGACGATGAGGGCCGCGCACTCGCCAGAGGAACGACGAAGGTCACAGAAGGCCGAGCGGTGTCACCACCATCCCGAGCTACGGCGTCGGACGCCAGAGCGGAGTGGGGGGCCTGGACAGCCGGCGCCTTCTTATGCCTCCTCACCCTCAACGAACCATCGTCATCGTCATCCGGGAGGTCGACAACATAAGGAGGGGCTACAAAGGAAACATTCAATCGACCAATAAATGATCAGTCGACTCAAGACAGAATGTCAATAATCGTACCAGGGTTGGAGGTAACAGCATCCTCCAGCTCTTGGTCGTCGTCCTTGGCGGAGACCTCAGAAGTAGCAGCACTGCAAAACTCGAAAGTCAGTCGGTTGGCTCAATAAATCGACCAAGGATCTGTCCATGGTCAACGAAGGAAAACAAGTTTTATTATTACCCAGAAATGGTAGGGACTGCTATCTTCATCTTGGGAAGAGCCTTGGGCGGCTTGGACAGCGTCGTGTGTGGGAGCTTGGGGACCTTCCCAGTCGGCGTAGGAGAAGAGGTCCGAGGGCGTTTCGATGACTGCCCAACAGAAGCAGTCGCCTTGCCACGTTCCCGCGCTGGGTCGTGTGTGTGCTTGGACCGCCCCTCTAGGCGAGGGGGTTCGACCTCCTCCTCCTCCTCCTCTTCGCTGGAGTAGACATTGTCGTCTCCCTACCCTTCACCGTCGAACTCCCACTCGCCTTGGTCGTCCCCGCTCTCACCTCCGCTCGCCTCCCCTTCCTCAGTCGGCCCCTGAGCCCCCTTGGGCGTCGAGTACATCTCGGTGGTCGCCTGGAAAACAACAGACAAGACGAAAGTCAATCGACCAACTCAAAGAAGACCAACGCAGAAAACAAGCTTTCAGTCGGGAGCATAAAGACACACCTGGTCCACCTCATACGAATTGTCGAGTGGAACCACCCTCCTGGCTCCTTGGGGGTTGTCTTTGTTCCCCGTAATGCTCGACAGCCACCCCTCCAGCATATCGTCGGTGACCTCCTCCGGGTGGACCCGAGTGGTGTCGTCAAGGCCCGCGTACAGCCACATCGGGTGGTCACGGGCCTGGAGCGGTTGGATACGCCTCCGGAGGAAGACCTCCAGCAGGTCCATACCAGTTACACCCTCACGGACGAGCTCAGCCACTTTACCCGCCAACACTTTGACCTGGGCCCTTTCCTCCGGCGACACTTTCAGAGAAGCAGGCTTTTCAGCTCGGTCGAGAGAGAATGGAGGAAGTCCAGTCGACTGCCCTGGGGTCGCCTGGTCTTGACAGTAGAACCAGGTTGCCTGCCAACCGCGGACCGACTCCGGGAAAGTGATGGAAGGAAAACAACGCTTCCCCCTCGCCTGGATCGCCAGACCCCCGCACAGCTGGATCACCTGCGTCCTCTCGTCACTCGACTTGGCCTTCTTGAACGATTGAGAGCGACAGGTAAAGATGTGCTTGAAGAGTCCCCAGTGGGGGGCGGCAACCCAAGAAGGCCTCGCACATAGAAATGTAAGCGGCGAGGTATACGATGGAGTTGGGAGTGAAGTGATGGAGCTGCGCCCCGAAGAAGTTCAGAAAACTCCGGAAAAAGGGATGGGGCAGCAGAGAAAACCCTCGGTCGATGTGGGTGGCTAGGAGCACGCACTCACCGTCACGGGGTTGAGGTTCGATCTCTCCCCACGGAAGACGCGCGGCTTGGTGGGGGATGACTCCCCCCTCGACCATGTTGTCGAGATCCTCTTGGCGGAGCACCGACGGCATCTAGTCGCCCTGAATCCAACCTTTGGGCAGAGCGGTTCTAGAGGAGGATCCGCCCTGAGCCGATCTTCTTCCCTTCCCCTGCGCCGCCGCCTTCTTCGCGCGCTCCAGAGCGGAGGTCTTGCCCTTCGTCATCGTCGCCGGCGAGGTCTCGCTCGAAGCCTGCTGCGCTAGGGCGAGAACGGAGGTGGCGGAAGGACTTGCGAAGGGAGAGAGGAAGAAGGAAGGAGGAGAAGAGAGCGCACTGCCTGGAAGCCCCGAGCCGGCGATTTATAAGGGACCGCTTCCGAGTGGCTGACTGGTAGGCCCAGGCTATCCAGTCAAATCCCGCAGCAGACGCGCGCGCAGTACGTGGCGAAAAAGGAGACGCGGGGATCGAGGGGCTTCCACTTTATCGCTTCCGATTAGTGCGGCCGCTCCCGTCCCGCGCGCTTCCCAAAATTCGAATCCCGCGACATCCGCGAGCCACAAAACAACTTGTCAAAACAGAAGACCCCGATCACGCCGGCGCTCGGTATGTCACAAGCAAAGAAATTCACTCGACGAAAGGCCTGGAATGGATCAAGGAGACTGAAAAAGGTTGGCAACGTCACCCGTGCGATTGAACCAAAACGAGGCGCTCACGTAGCCCGACGAACCAGTCGGGAAGATCTCCAACTCTTTCCCCACTCTAACCTCGATCCATTCGGGGGCTAATGATGAAGACATGTACCTAGGATGGGGACACGGACCTGACCTAAGAGTCCTACCCTAGGACATCCCTAGGAGAAGTCACCTTTCAATCGACTTAAAGGTATCCCACTCGACGGACTCAAGACACTCGACCTGCAGGCTATCACTCGACCATGAAGCCAACCACTCGACCGCCAGGAGACCTGTAGTCACTCCGCAGGCAAACGGTCAGCTGTTAAGTAGTCTTTATGGTCATTATAGCACTTTATTAGGGGCGTTACCAGTAACGCCCGACCTTAAATGTACCTTAAACCCAGCATTACTGAGGGCAGGAGGGGGCCGACGAAATCTATATAAGCCACCCCCTCCTCAGTATGAAGGGTTCGCACCCCTGTTATTCACACGCCAGTAATCCAATCGACCGCCCCTGGGCACCGAGATGTAGGGCTGTTACTTCCTCCGCGAAGGGCCTGAACTCGTACATCTTGGTGTGTTACAACTTCCCAATAGCTGAGATCTAGCCTCTCCATACATACCCCCCTACATCACTGTCAGAGTTAGAACCTCGACACCGGCCAACTATGGTCTTAGTCATGTCATGTAGTTGCACACAATGCCGGCCAACTATGTATCCTTCCTCGACCTTGTTTTGCATTTGCCGATGCTGAGAAGAGATTTTAAGTTGTATATATTGTGCAGAAATAGATGGAGCACTTATAACATACTCCCTCCGTTCGGGATTACTTGTCGCAGAAATGGATGTATCCAGATATATTTTAGTTCTAAATACATCCATTTCGGAGGGAGTACTTGCCACGTACCAGTACCATATTAGGCATAGACAACTCATTGATTGAATAATCCTGCCATAATAGAAAGTTGTCTCCGTTACCAATCGACACAGAAGCCGGAGTGCTGAAATACACTAAGAAGATATTCTTTGGAAACCTCATTAAATCTGTTTGTTGGACACAAAGCCATCTAAATTTTTTAGCGCGCACATCTCTAATTCTGAATAGAGATTCTAAGCTTCCAGGTTCATTAGCCGGTGGACTGTGTCCCAGTTCACCAATCAATTGCATCTGTTTCCCTCAATATATCACATGCTTCTACACACAAGAAACAGTAAGGCAAGTCATCCAACAAATACAAATACCATCAAATATGTACATAGCTCCATCCATGAGTGCATGCACCTGCTGAGATTGCAACCTCGTTTACCCTGATCTGCATGCCATAGTACAGACTATTGAAGGAGAGCGACACGGAGGTTGTTGCACGAAAGTGCAGCTCTTAGATGTTTCATCACTAGCCATGTATAAAGCTAATAAAGATCCTAGCATAGGCAATTTGAGGGACACGGCTGAGCGGTGGCGGCGGCAGCAGCGACAGGGTCATCGTGAGGAGGAACTGGAGAAGTTACGGTAGATGGAATATCAAAGGGATATTTTTTTTTCCTCAGCCCACGTGATACATGTAGCTTAGCTTTATTTTTTAAGGGAAGTCCTGTGCACCCACGGCATGCATTTTTGTTTAGGAAAGTCCTATGCATGTCATCATGTACAGTAGATGGAATATTAAAGGGATATTTCTTTTTCTCAGCCCCTGTAATACATGTAGCTTAGGTAGGGATATTTTTTTCCACAGCCCACGTGATACATGTAGCTTAGGTTTATTTTTGTTGGAAAGTCCTATGCACCCACGTCATCCATGTTTTTTTAGCAAATTCCTATGCATGTCATCATGGCAAAACGTTTTCCCTCATAATGGCAATGATGGGTAATTATTTTCACTTAAAACACATCTAATGGCTATAAATGTTTAGTCTTCTAAATAAATGGTTGGATGTTTCTAATTTTTGTGGGATTTTCTAGTATATTCCCCTCGGTGTGTAGTTTGTGGCATTTTAATTTTGGGTCGAAATTTATTCCACTAGCAAAGTGGCCCACTCGATGCGCGGGCTAGGATTTTATGAAGCTAAATTTTGAGAATATATTATTTGATTTGTTGTAAGTTCTTGGAATAAAATTTATGTTTACATAGACAAACTTATTTAGTTATGCAGCTGGAAATAATATAGTTCTATAGTCAGCGCAAAATTATGGTAAATAGAATATCACGTGTGCGAGATACATCTTTAATTCATGTGCGCAAGCAGATTTTCAAAAATATATACTTTATGTTTGTTATAGATCATTAACATTAGGGTTTGTTTTTCCCATGTCAATAAATTTTCATGATTAATTTGGTACTCATTCTATGCTCTATCCGCGGATCGGGATGCCTCCTTCACGACATGGAATGTTTTGTTCGAGGGACATATATTTCTCCTGACTCACAGACTTGCTTTGCCATAAACAACTCCTCTTGGACCAGTTGTCTACGGTAGCACGGAAATCCGTTGGTGCTCCCGGGAGAGCGTGCTCCTGCGTGCAAAAATATTTTGAAATGTCAAAATAATTATATGTGTTCTTTCTCACATCCAAATACTACATACAAATTTGTAGGCAAAAAGATTAAACATTTTGGTCCTGTGAAGTAAATCAAAATAAACACCAAATGTTACCCCAAAATGTCACCCTAAATTTGTTTTTTTTCACCACGCGAAATGCTGCTGCTCCGTTTCACATGAAAATTTTCAAGAATGCTTGCGACACTAACACAAACTTCTACAAAAAAATTCAGAATTTTTTGAAAACATTTACTATATTTTGTTGTTTACTATTCACACGCGAGCGCACGCTCCGGAGAGCCAGAACGTCGTTCTCAACAGCAATGCTCCTTTACTTCTTATATGGCACTTGTACATTAAAGTGTAGCTCCTTCTTACGTTTCATGAAAGATATTGCATGGGCCTTCCTCCATTGATAAAAGTGCATCTTAGGGTTCAAGGGATTTTCTTATAAGAAAATCAACAAAAATATTTGAATACAAATCATAAACCATTTGTGTACTTTCCAGACATTCACCAAATGACCTACATACAACTTTAACACAAAGGAAGTGTATTTTTAGTAAGGAGAATTTATCCTACAGCTATACAGCCAAGCATATTAAAAGAGTGAGGTCAGTTGATATAACCATAGAATGTAAATGGTGCAACCTAGACTTCGACACTTTGTGCAGCGATGTTTCTCACACATCTTATACACATGTCACGTATATATCCAGTTGAGGTAAAGTCATTCTTCTAGTAATAAATACTAATTCTTTCTTCTAGTAGTAAATACTATGGTAACTAAAAAAATCAGGAGCTGGTCCTAGTTTGACATGAGCATTGTAACTGGAAATAGGCAAGACTGAGTGAGTTATATGTTCGAAATTGATAAAGAACTATAACAAAGAACAGACTCCTCTTGGAAAAATCAATCCATGATTAAGTATAGGCTATAGCACAAACTTTCTACTTGAAAGATGAGCAACATCAGATCAATGATCTAAATTATGACCACACGCTGCGTAGAGATATGATATGACAGAAACAGTGAGAATGTGAAGGTTCTGAACTATATGTTGAACTTCAACTTGATTATCCAGTACCTACTGCAGAGCTCCTTTGCTAACGTGGAACTAATTATTATATAAATCAATATATGATATACACTTGTGGCCATCCTTTCTTTTTGGTCAGCAAATCCTAACCAAGTAAAGATATCAGGAACCTCTTTTTTGTCGACAGGCATATTTGTAAAAAAAATATTAGTGTATCTGATGCTTCACTATTCCATCAAAATGTTCATCTCGGTGTGGATCTTGTGCTTCATCTACTAAAGAACTGAAGTTAAGACGGATCTTGTACGGTAACCATTACACATCTCACAAATTTTTAATGGGATAAATCCACTCGTCGATGTGAAGAGAATGTATATGCCTATGCATATGAAATTAATCCTAACTGTAGTATTCTAACTCGAACACTAATGACTTGAATTATGTCAACATGGTAGAGCTCGTGTTAAATCATATAATGAACCGGACAGAGCTAGGACATATCCCAAACTTCTTACATAGACGTGTCTATTTTTGCTAACTGAGGAAGCTAGGATGGTTTACAATTATATATAATGCATGTAGTATCTACAGATACTCAAACGAAATAGCAGGAATGTTCTCACTGTCTCAACGTTTGGTTCAACTACTGCAGTATTAATGTCCGGAGAGAGGAACATGCAGCCCACGAAAAGAACGACATCAACTTGCCTTCGTTTCTGTAGAAAAATGAAAAGCTTGTGTTAACTGAGCATCAACCTGCAGGTATAAACATGTTATAAAAAGAAAATCTCGGAGCCATGCACTACATGTGACGGTTACCATGGTCTTAGTCATGTAGTTGCACACAATGCCGGCCAACTATGTATCCTTCCTCGACCTTGTTTTGCATTTGCCGATGCTGAGAAGAGATTTTAAGTTGTATATATTGTGCAGAAATAGATGGAGCATTTATAACATACTCCCTCCGTTCGGGATTACTTGTCGCAGAAATGGATGTATCTAGATATATTTTAGTTCTACATACATCCATTTCCGAGACAAGTAATCCCGAACGGAGGGAGTACTTGCCACGTACCAGTACCATATTAGGCATAGACAACTCATTAATTGAATAATCCTGCCATAATAGAAAGTTGTCTCCGTTACCAATCGACACAGAAGCCGGAGTGCTGAAATACACTAAGAAGATATTCTTTGGAAACCTCATTAAATCTGTTTGTTGGACACAAAGCCATCTAAATTTTTGAGCGCGCACATCTCTAATTCTGAATAGAGATTCTAAGCTTCCAGGTTCATTAGCCGGTGGACTGTGTCCCAGTTCACCAATCAATTGCATCCGTTTCCCTCAATATATCACATGCTTCTACACACAAGAAACAGTAAGGCAAGTCATCCAACAAATACAAATACCATCAAATATGTACATAGCTCCATCCATGAGTGCATGCACCTGCTGAGATTGCAACCTCGTTTACCCTGATCTGCATGCCATAGTACAGACTATTGAAGGAGAGCGACACGGAGGTTGTTGCACGAAAGTGCAGCTCTTAGATGTTTCATCACCAGCCATGGAT
>NC_041392.1:94756851-94760120 GCF_002162155.2 Triticum dicoccoides | reverse complement strand
CGGAGGGAGTACTTGCCACGTACCAGTACCATATTAGGCATAGACAACTCATTGATTGAATAATCCTGCCATAATAGAAAGTTGTCTCCGTTACCAATCGACACAGAAGCCGGAGTGCTGAAATACACTAAGAAGATATTCTTTGGAAACCTCATTAAATCTGTTTGTTGGACACAAAGCCATCTAAATTTTTGAGCGCGCACATCTCTAATTCTGAATAGAGATTCTAAGCTTCCAGGTTCATTAGCCGGTGGACTGTGTCCCAGTTCACCAATCAATTGCATCCGTTTCCCTCAATATATCACATGCTTCTACACACAAGAAACAGTAAGGCAAGTCATCCAACAAATACAAATACCATCAAATATGTACATAGCTCCATCCATGAGTGCATGCACCTGCTGAGATTGCAACCTCGTTTACCCTGATCTGCATGCCATAGTACAGACTATTGAAGGAGAGCGACATGGAGGTTGTTGCACGAAAGTGCAGCTCTTAGATGTTTCATCACCAGCCATGGATGAAGCTAATAAAGATCCTAGCGTAGGCAAGTTGAGGGCCACGGCTGAGCGGTGGCGGCGGCAGCAGCGACAGGGTCATCGTGAGGAGGAACTGGAGAAGTTACGGTAGATGGAATATCAAAGGGATTTTTTTTTCCTCAGCCCACGTGATACATGTAGCTTAGCTTTATTTTTGGAGGGAAGTCCTGTGCACCCACGGCATGCATTTTTGTTTAGGAAAGTCCTTTGCATGTCATCATGTACAGTAGATGGAATATTAAAGGGATATTTCTTTTTCTCGGCCCCTGTAATACATGTAGCTTAGGTAGGGATATTTTTTTCCACAGCCCACGTGATACATGTAGCTTAGGTTTATTTTTGTTGGAAAGTCCTATGCACCCACGTCATCCATGTTTTTTTAGCAAATTCCTATGCATGTCATCATGGCAAAACGTTTTCCCTCATAATGGCAATGGTGGGTAATTATTTTCACTTAAAACACATCTAATGGCTATAAATGTTTAGTCTTCTAAATAAATGGTTGGGTGTTTCTAATTTTTGTGGGATTTTCTAGTATATTCCCCTCGGTGTGTAGTTTGTGGCTTTTTAATTTTGGGTCGAAATTTATTCCACTAGCAAAGTGGCCCACTCGATGCGCGGGCTAGGATTTTATGAAGCTAAATTTTGAGAATATATTATTTGATTTGTTGTAAGTTCTTGGAATAAAATTTATGTTTACATAGACAAACTTATTTAGTTATGCAGCTGGAAATAATATAGTTCTATAGTCAGCGCAAAATTATGGTAAATAGAATATCACGTGTGCGAGATACATCTTTAATTCATGTGCGCAAGCAGATTTTCAAAAATATATACTTTATGTTTGTTATTGATCATTAACATTAGGGTTTGTTTTTCCCATGTCAATAAATTTTCATGATTAATTTGGTACTCATTCTATGCTCTATCCGCGGATCGGGATGCCTCCTTCACGACATGGAATGTTTTGTTCAAGGGACATATATTTCTCCTGACTCACAGACTTGCTTTGCCATAAAAAACTCCTCTTGGACCAGTTGTCTACGGTAGCACGGAAATCCGTTGGTGCTCCCGGGAGAGCGCGCTCCTGCGTGCGAAAATATTTTGAAATGTCAAAATAATTATATGTGTTCTTTCTCACATCCAAATGCTACATACAAATTTGTAGGCAAAAATATTAAATATTTTGGTCCTATGAAGTAAATCAAAATAAACACCAAATGTTACCCCAAAATGTCACCCTAAATTTTTTTTTCACCACGCGAAATGCCGCTGCTCCGTTTCACATGAAAATTTTCAAGAATGCTTGCGACACTAACACAAACTTCTACAAAAAAATTCAGAATTTTTTGAAAACATTTACTATATTTTGTTGTTTACTATTCACACGCGAGCGCACGCTCCGGAGAGCCAGAACGTCATTCTCAACAGCAATGCTCCTTTACTTCTTATATGGCACTTGTACATTAAAGTGTAGCTCCTTCTTACGTTTCATGAAAGATATTGCATGGGCCTTCCTCCATTGATAAAAGTGCATCTTAGGGTTCGAAGGATTTTCTTATAAGAAAATCAACAAAAATATTTGAATACAAATCATAAACCATTTGTGTACTTTCCAGACATTCACTAAATGACCTACATACAACTTTAACACAAAGGAAGTGTATTTTTAGTAAGGAGAATTTATCCTACAGCTATATTGTCAGCCAAGCATATTAAAAGAGTGAGGTCAGTTGATATAACAATAGAATGTAAATGGTGCAACCTAGACTTCGACACTTTGTGCAGCGATGTTTCTCACACATCTTATACACATGTCACGTATATATCCAGTTGAGGTAAAGTCATTCTTCTAGTAATAAATACTAATTCTTTCTTCTAGTAGTAAATACTATGATAACTAAAAAAATCAGGAGCTGGTCCTAGTTTGACATGAGCATTGTAACTGGAAATAGGCAAGACTGAGTGAGTTATATGTTCGAACTTGATAAAGAACTATAACAAAGAACAGACTCCTCTTGGAAAAATCCGTCCATGATTAATTATAGGCTATAGCACAAACTTTCTACTTGAAAGATGAGCAACATCAGATCAATGATCTAAATTATGACCACACGCTGCGTAGAGATATGATATGACAGAAACAGTGAGAATGTGAAGGTTCTGAACTATATGTTGAACTTCAACTTGATTATCAAGTACCTACTGCAGAGCTCCTTTGCTGACGTGGAACTAATTATTATATAAATCAATATATGATATACACTTGTGGCCATCCTTTCTTTTTGGTCAGCAAATCCTAACCAAGTAAAGATATCAGGAACCTCTTTTTTGTCGACAGGCATATTTGTAAAAAAATTATTAGTGTATCTGATGCTTCACTATTCCATCAAAATGTTCATCTCGGTGTGGATCTTGTGCTTCATCTACTAAAGAACTGAAGTTAAGACGGATCTTGTACGACTATTTCATCAAATCCCGATTGTGTGGGTGTGAAGTGGAAAAATCCCGTTCTGGCTGGCAGCGGGCATAGGACTGAAAATCCTCTTTCGCCGGGCCTTTTGGACTCGAAATCCAAACGGAGAGAGTGGTTCGAATCCACCTCAGAACGAACAATGAAAAAGGCGTCGAGCGGGTGCAAGCTCGAGGAGCTAGGAAGGATGGAAGAAAGCTTGACCGTTTTTTCACTGAACTACTCGAACTTTTTGTTCGAAAAAGCGGAAATAGCTC
>NC_041392.1:94711698-94754149 GCF_002162155.2 Triticum dicoccoides | reverse complement strand
AGCGCACGCTCCGGAGAGCCAGAACGTCATTCTCAACAGCAATGCTCCTTTACTTCTTATATGGCACTTGTACATTAAAGTGTAGCTCCTTCTTACGTTTCATGAAAGATATTGCATGGGCCTTCCTCCATTGATAAAAGTGCATCTTAGGGTTCGAAGGATTTTCTTATAAGAAAATCAACAAAAATATTTGAATACAAATCATAAACCATTTGTGTACTTTCCAGACATTCACTAAATGACCTACATACAACTTTAACACAAAGGAAGTGTATTTTTAGTAAGGAGAATTTATCCTACAGCTATATTGTCAGCCAAGCATATTAAAAGAGTGAGGTCAGTTGATATAACAATAGAATGTAAATGGTGCAACCTAGACTTCGACACTTTGTGCAGCGATGTTTCTCACACATCTTATACACATGTCACGTATATATCCAGTTGAGGTAAAGTCATTCTTCTAGTAATAAATACTAATTCTTTCTTCTAGTAGTAAATACTATGATAACTAAAAAAATCAGGAGCTGGTCCTAGTTTGACATGAGCATTGTAACTGGAAATAGGCAAGACTGAGTGAGTTATATGTTCGAACTTGATAAAGAACTATAACAAAGAACAGACTCCTCTTGGAAAAATCCGTCCATGATTAAGTATAGGCTATAGCACAAACTTTCTACTTGAAAGATGAGCAACATCAGATCAATGATCTAAATTATGACCACACGCTGCGTAGAGATATGATATGACAGAAACAGTGAGAATGTGAAGGTTCTGAACTATATGTTGAACTTCAACTTGATTATCCAGTACCTACTACAGAGCTCCTTTGCTGACGTGGAACTAATTATTATATAAATCAATATATGATATACACTTGTGGCCATCCTTTCTTTTTGGTCAGCAAATCCTAACCAAGTAAAGATATCAGGAACCTCTTTTTTGTCGACAGGCATATTTGTAAAAAAATTATTAGTGTATCTGATGCTTCACTATTCCATCAAAATGTTCATCTCGGTGTGGATCTTGTGCTTCATCTACTAAAGAACTGAAGTTAAGACGGATCTTGTACGGTAACCATTACACATCTCACAAATTTTTAATGGGATAAATCCACTCGTCGATGTGAAGAGAATGTATATGCCTATGCATATGAAATTAATCCTAACTATAGTATTCTACCTCGAACACTAATGACTTGAATTATGTCAACATGGTAGAGCTCGTGTTAAGTCATATAATGAACCGGACAGAGCTAGGACATATCCCAAACTTCTTACATAGACGTGTCTATTTTTGCTAACTAAGGAAGCTAAGATGGTTTACAATTATATATAATGCATGTAGTATCTACAGATACTCAAACGAAATAGCAGGAATGGTCTCGCTGTCTCAACGTTTGGTTCAACTACTGCAGCATTAATGTCCGGAGAGAGGAACATGCAGCCCACGAAAAGAACGACATCAACTTGCCTTCATTTCTGTAGAAAAATGAAAAGCTTGTGTTAACTGAGCATCAACCTGCAGGTATAAACATGTTATAAAAAGAAAATCTCCGAGCCATGCACTACATGTGACGGTTACCATGGTCTTAGTCATGTAGTTGCACACAATGCCGGCCAACTATGTATCCTTCCTCGACCTTGTTTTGCATTTGCCGATGCTGAGAAGAGATTTTAAGTTGTATATATTGTGCAGAAATAGATGGAGCATTTATAACATACTCCCTCCGTTCGGGATTACTTGTCGCAGAAATGGATGTATCTAGATATATTTTAGTTCTAAATACATCCATTTCCGAGACAAGTAATTCCGGATGGAGGGAGTACTTGCCACGTACCAGTACCATATTAGGCATAGACAACTCATTGATTGAATAATCCTGCCATAATAGAAAGTTGTCTCCGTTACCAATCGACACAGAAGCCGGAGTGCTAAAATACACTAAGAAGATATTCTTTGGAAACCTCATTAAATCTGTTTGTTGGACACGAAGCCATCTAAATTTTTGAGCGCGCACATCTCTAATTCTGAATAGAGATTCTAAGCTTCCAGGTTCATTAGCCGGTGGACTGTGTCCCAGTTCACCAATCAATTGCATCCGTTTCCCTCAATATATCACATGCTTCTACACACAAGAAACAGTAAGGCAAGTCATCCAACAAATACAAATACCATCAAATATGTACATAGCTCCATCCATGAGTGCATGCACCTGCTGAGATTGCAACCTCGTTTACCCTGATCTGCATGCCATAGTACAGACTATTGACGGAGAGCGACACGGAGGTTGTTGCACGAAAGTGCAGCTCTTAGATGTTTCATCACCAGCCATGGATGAAGCTAATAAAGATCTAGCGTAGGCAAGTTGAGGGCCACGGCTGAGCGGTGGCGGCGGCAGCAGCGACAGGGTCATCGTGAGGAGGAACTGGAGAAGTTACGGTAGATGGAATATCAAAGGGATATTTTTTTTCCTCAGCCCACGTGATACATGTAGCTTACCTTTAGTTTTGGAGGGAAGTCCTGTGCACCCACGGCATGCATTTTTGTTTAGGAAAGTCCTATGGATGTCATCATGTACAGTAGATGGAGTATTATAGGGATATTTCTTTTTCTCAGCCCGTGTAATACATGTAGCTTAGGTAGGGATATTTTTTTCCACAACCCACGTGATACATGTAGCTTAGGTTTATTTTTGTTGGAAAGTCCTATGCACCCACGTCATCCATGTTTTTTTAGCAAATTCCTATTCATGTCATCATGGCAAAACGTTTTCCCTCATAATGGCAATGGTGGGTAATTATTTTCACTTAAAACACATCTAATGGCTATAAATGTTTAGTCTTCTAAATAAATGGTTGGGTGTTTCTAATTTTTGTGGGATTTTCTAGTATATTCCCCTCGGTGTGTAGTTTGTGGCATTTTAATTTTGGGTCGAAATTTATTCCACTAGCAAAGTGGCCCACTCGATGCGCGGGCTAGGATTTTATGAAGCTAAATTTTGAGAATATATTATTTGATTTGTTGTAAGTTCTTGGAATAAAATTTATGTTTACATAGACAAACTTATTTAGTTATGCAGCTGGAAATAATATAGTTCTATAGTCAGCGCAAAATTATGGTAAATAGAATATCACGTGTGCGAGATACATCTTTAATTCATGTGCGCAAGTAGATTTTCAAAAATATATACTTTATGTTTGTTATAGATCATTAACATTAGGGTTTTTTTTCCCATGTCAATAAATTTTCATGATTAATTTGGTACTCATTCTATGCTCTATCCGCGGATCGGGATGCCTCCTTCACGACATGGAATGTTTTGTTCGAGGGACATATATTTCTCCTGACTCACAGACTTGCTTTGCCATAAACAACTCCTCTTGGACCAGTTGTCTACGGTAGCACGGAAATCCGTTGGTGCTCCTGGGAGAGCGCGCTCCTGCGTGCGAAAATATTTTGAAATGTCAAAATAATTATATGTGTTCTTTCTCACATCCAAATGCTACATACAAATTTGTAGGCAAAATGATTAAATATTTTGGTCCTGTGAAGTAAATCAAAATAAACACCAAATGTTACCCCAAAATGTCACCCAAAATTTGTTTTTTTCACCACGCGAAATGCCGCTGCTCCGTTTCACATGAAAATTTTCAAGAATGCTTGCGACACTAACACAAACTTCTACAAAAAAAATCAGAATTTTTTGAAAACATTTACTATATTTTGTTGTTTACTATTCACACGCGAGCGCACGCTCCGGAGAGCCAGAACGTCATTCTCAACAGCAATGCTCCTTTACTTCTTATATGGCACTTGTACATTAAAGTGTAGCTCCTTCTTACGTTTCATGAAAGATATTGCATGGGCCTTCCTCCATTGATAAAAGTGCATCTTAGGGTTCGAAGGATTTTCTTATAAGAAAATCAACAAAAATATTTGAATACAAATCGTAAACCATTTGTGTACTTTCCAGACATTCACTAAATGACCTACATACAACTTTAACACAAAGGAAGTGTATTTTTAGTAAGGAGAATTTATCTTACAGCTATATTGTCAGCCAAGCATATTAAAAGAGTGAGGTCAGTTGATATAACAATAGAATGTAAATGGTGCAACCTAGACTTCGACACTTTGTGCAGCTATGTTTCTCACACATCTTATACACATGTCACGTATATATCCAGTTGAGGTAAAGTCATTCTTCTAGTAATAAATACTAATTCTTTCTTCTAATAGTAAATACTATGATAACTAAAAAAATCAGGAGCTGGTCATAGTTTGACATGAGCATTGTAACTGGAAATAGGCAAGACTGAGTGAGTTATATGTTCGAACTTGATAAAGAACTATAACAAAGAACAGACTCCTCTTGGAAAAATCCGTCCATGATTAAGTATAGGCTATAGCACAAACTTTCTACTTGAAAGATGAGCAACATCAGATCAATGATCTAAATTATGACCACACGCTGCGTAGAGATATGATATGACAGAAACAGTGAGAATGTGAAGGTTCTGAACTATATGTTGAACTTCAACTTGATTATCCAGTACCTACTGCAGAGCTCCTTTGCTGACGTGGAACTAATTATTATATAAATCAATATATGATATACACTTGTGGCCATCCTTTCTTTTTGGTCAGCAAATCCTAACCAAGTAAAGATATCAGGAACCTCTTTTTTGTCGACAGGCATATTTGTAAAAAAATTATTAGTGTATCTGATGCTTCACTATTCCATCAAAATGTTCATCTCGGTGTGGATCTTGTGCTTCATCTACTAAAGAACTGAAGTTAAGATGGATCTTGTACGCTAACCATTACACATCTCACAAATTTTTAATGGGATAAATCCACTCATCGATGTGAAGAGAATGTATATGCCTATGCATATGAAATTAATCCTAACTGTAGTATTCTACCTCAAACACTAATGACTTGAATTATGTAAACATGGTAGAGCTCGTGTTAAATCATATAATGAACCGGACAGAGCTAGGACATATCCCAAACTTCTTACATAGAGGTGTCTATTTTTGCTAACTGAGGAAGCTAGGATGGTTTACAATTATATATAATGCATGTAGTATCTACAAATACTCAAACGAAATAGCAGGAATGGTCTCGCTGTCTCAAGGTTTGGTTCAACTACTGCAGTATTAATGTCCGGAGAGAGGAACATGCAGCCCACGAAAAGAACGACATCAACTTGCCTTTGTTTCTGTAGAAAAATGAAAAGCTTGTGTTAACTGAGCATCAACCTGCAGGTATAAACATGTTATAAAAAGAAAATCTCCGAGCCATGCACTACATGTGACGGTTACCATGGTCTTAGTCATGTAGTTGCACACAATGCCGGCCAACTATGTATCCTTCCTCGACCTTGTTTTGCATTTGCCGATGCTGAGAAGGGATTTTAAGTTGTATATATTGTGCAGAAATAGATGGAGCATTTATAACATACTCCCTCCGTTCGGGATTACTTGTCGCAGAAATGGATGTATCTAGATATATTTTAGTTTTAAATACATCCATTTCCGAGACAAGTAATTCCGGATGGAGGGAGTACTTGCCACGTACCAGTACCATATTAGGCATAGACAACTCATTTATTGAATAATCCTGCCATAATAGAAAGTTGTCTCCGTTACCAATCGACACAGAAGCCGGAGTGCTGAAATACACTAAGAAGATATTCTTTGGAAACCTCATTAAATCTGTTTGTTGGACACGAAGCCATCTAAATTTTTGAGCATGCACATCTCTAATTCTGAATAGAGATTCTAAGCTTCCAGGTTCATTAGCCGGTGGACTGTGTCCCAGTTCACCAATCAATTGCATCCGTTTCCCTCAATATATCACATGCTTCTACACACAAGAAACAGTAAGGCAAGTCATCCAACAAATACAAATACCATCAAATATGTACATAGCTCCATCCATGAGTGCATGCACCTGCTGAGATTGCAACCTCGTTTACCCTGATCTGCATGCCATAGTACAGACTATTGACGGAGAGCGACACGGAGGTTGTTGCACGAAAGTGCAGCTCTTAGATGTTTCATCACCAGCCATGGATGAAGCTAATAAAGATCTAGCGTAGGCAAGTTGAGGGCCACGGCTGAGCGGTGGCGGCGGCAGCAGCGACAGGGTCATCGTGAGGAGGAACTGGAGA
The DNA here is from genome assembly GCF_002162155.2 of Triticum dicoccoides. Taxonomy (NCBI): domain Eukaryota; kingdom Viridiplantae; phylum Streptophyta; class Magnoliopsida; order Poales; family Poaceae; genus Triticum; species Triticum dicoccoides. The sequence goes on along the minus strand of NC_041392.1, from coordinate 94,747,971 downwards.
AGTTACGGTAGATGGAATATCAAAGGGATATTTTTTTTCCTCAGCCCACGTGATACATGTAGCTTACCTTTACTTTTGGAGGGAAGTCCTGTGCACCCACGGCATGCATTTTTGTTTAGGAAAGTCCTATGCATGTCATCGTGTACAGTAGATGGAGTATTATAGGGATATTTCTTTTTCTCAGCCCGTGTAATACATGTAGCTTAGGTAGGGATATTTTTTTCCACAACCCACGTGATACATGTAGCTTAGGTTTATTTTTGTTGGAAAGTCCTATGCACCCACGTCATCCATGTTTTTTTAGCAAATTCCTATTCATGTCATCATGGCAAAACGTTTTCCCTCATAATGGCAATGGTGGGTAATTATTTTCACTTAAAACACATCTAATGGCTATAAATGTTTAGTCTTCTAAATAAATGGTTGGGTGTTTCTAATTTTTGTGGGATTTTCTAGTATATTCCCCTCGGTGTGTAGTTTGTGGCATTTTAATTTTGGGTCGAAATTTATTCCACTAGCAAAGTGGCCCACTCGATGCGCGGGCTAGGATTTTATGAAGCTAAATTTTGAGAATATATTATTTGATTTGTTGTAAGTTCTTGGAATAAAATTTATGTTTACATAGACAAACTTATTTAGTTATGCAGCTGGAAATAATATAGTTCTATAGTCAGCGCAAAATTATGGTAAATAGAATATCACGTGTGCGAGATACATCTTTAATTCATGTGCGCAAGCAGATTTTCAAAAATATATACTTTATGGTTGTTATAGATCATTAACATTATGGTTTGTTTTTTCCATGTCAATAAATTTTCATGATTAATTTGGTACTCATTCTATGCTCTATCCGCGGATCGGGATGCCTCCTTCACGACATGGAATGTTTTGTTCGAGGGACATATATTTCTCCTGACTCACAGACTTGCTTTGCCATAAACAACTCCTCTTGGACCAGTTGTCTACGGTAGCACGGAAATCCGTTGGTGCTCCCGGGAGAGCGCGCTCCTGCGTGCGAAAATATTTTGAAATGTCAAAATAATTATATGTGTTCTTTCTCACATCCAAATGCTACATACAAATTTGTAGGCAAAAAGATTAAATATTTTGGTCCTGTGAAGTAAATCAAAATAAACACCAAATGTTACCCCAAAATGTCACCCAAAATTTGTTTTTTTCACCACGCGAAATGCCGCTGCTCCGTTTCACATGAAAATTTTCAAGAATGCTTGCGACACTAACACAAACTTCTACAAAAAAATTCAGAATTTTTTGAAAACATTTACTATATTTTGTTGTTTACTATTCACACGCAAGCGCACGCTCCGGAGAGCCAGAACGTCATTCTCAACAGCAATGCTCCTTTACTTCTTATATGGCACTTGTACATTAAAGTGTAGCTCCTTCTTACGTTTCATGAAAGATATTGCATGGGCCTTCCTCCATTGATAAAAGTGCATCTTAGGGTTCGAAGGATTTTCTTATAAGAAAATCAACAAAAATATTTGAATACAAATCATAAACCATTTGTGTACTTTCCAGACATTCACTAAATGACCTACATACAACTTTAACACAAAGGAAGTGTATTTTTAGTAAGGAGAATTTATCCTACAGCTATATTGTCAGCCAAGCATATTAAAAGAGTGAGGTCAGTTGATATAACAATAGAATGTAAAACGTGCAACCTAGACTTCGACACTTTGTGCAGCGATGTTTCTCACACATCTTATACACATGTCACGTATATATCCAGTTGAGGTAAAGTCATTCTTCTAGTAATAAATACTAATTCTTTCTTCTAGTAGTAAATACTATGATAACTAAAAAAATCAGGAGCTGGTCCTAGTTTGACATGAGCATTGTAACTGGAAATAGGCAAGACTGAGTGAGTTATATGTTCAAACTTGATAAAGAACTATAACAAAGAACAGACTCCTCTTGGAAAAATCCGTCCATGATTAAGTATAGGCTATAGCACAAACTTTCTACTTGAAAGATGAGCAACATAAGATCAATGATCTAAATTATGACCACACGCTGCGTAGAGATATGATATGACAGAAACAGTGAGAATGTGAAGGTTCTGAACTATATGTTGAACTTCAACTTGATTATCCAGTACCTACTGCAGAGCTCCTTTGCTGACGTGGAACTAATTATTATATAAATCAATATATGATATACACTTGTGGCCATCCTTTCTTTTTGGTCAGCAAATCCTAACCAAGTAAAGATATCAGGAACCTCTTTTTTGTCGACAGGCATATTTGTAAAAAAATTATTAGTGTATCTGATGCTTCACTATTCCATCAAAATGTTCATCTCGGTGTGGATCTTGTGCTTCATCTACTAAAGAACTGAAGTTAAGACGGATCTTGTACGGTAACCATTACACATCTCACAAATTTTTAATGGGATAAATCCACTCGTCGATGTGAAGAGAATGTATATGCCTATGCATATGAAATTAATCCTAACTATAGTATTCTACCTCGAACACTAATGACTTGAATTATGTCAACATGGTAGAGCTCGTGTTAAGTCATATAATGAACCGGACAGAGCTAGGACATATCCCAAACTTCTTACATAGACGTGTCTATTTTTGCTAACTAAGGAAGCTAAGATGGTTTACAATTATATATAATGCATGTAGTATCTACAGATACTCAAACGAAATAGCAGGAATGGTCTCGCTGTCTCAACGTTTGGTTCAACTACTGCAGCATTAATGTCCGGAGAGAGGAACATGCAGCCCACGAAAAGAACGACATCAACTTGCCTTCATTTCTGTAGAAAAATGAAAAGCTTGTGTTAACTGAGCATCAACCTGCAGGTATAAACATGTTATAAAAAGAAAATCTCCGAGCCATGCACTACATGTGACGGTTACCATGGTCTTAGTCATGTAGTTGCACACAATGCCGGCCAACTATGTATCCTTCCTCGACCTTGTTTTGCATTTGCCGATGCTGAGAAGAGATTTTAAGTTGTATATATTGTGCAGAAATAGATGGAGCATTTATAACATACTCCCTCCGTTCGGGATTACTTGTCGCAGAAATGGATGTATCTAGATATATTTTAGTTCTAAATACATCCATTTCCGAGACAAGTAATTCCGGATGGAGGGAGTACTTGCCACGTACCAGTACCATATTAGGCATAGACAACTCATTGATTGAATAATCCTGCCATAATAGAAAGTTGTCTCCGTTACCAATCGACACAGAAGCCGGAGTGCTGAAATACACTAAGAAGATATTCTTTGGAAACCTCATTAAATCTGTTTGTTGGACACGAAGCCATCTAAATTTTTGAGCGCGCACATCTCTAATTCTGAATAGAGATTCTAAGCTTCCAGGTTCATTAGCCGGTGGACTGTGTCCCAGTTCACCAATCAATTGCATCCGTTTCCCTCAATATATCACATGCTTCTACACACAAGAAACAGTAAGGCAAGTCATCCAACAAATACAAATACCATCAAATATGTACATAGCTCCATCCATGAGTGCATGCACCTGCTGAGATTGCAACCTCGTTTACCCTTATCTGCATGCCATAGTACAGACTATTGACGGAGAGCGACACGGAGGTTGTTGCACGAAAGTGCAGCTCTTAGATGTTTCATCACCAGCCATGGATGAAGCTAATAAAGATCTAGCGTAGGCAAGTTGAGGGCCACGGCTGAGCGGTGGCGGCGGCAGCAGCGACAGGGTCATCGTGAGGAGGAACTGGAGAAGTTATGGTAGATGGAATATCAAAGGGATATTTTTTTTCCTCAGCCCACGTGATACATGTAGCTTACCTTTATTTTTGGAGGGAAGTCCTGTGCACCCACGGCATGCATTTTTGTTTAGGAAAGTCCTATGCATGTCATCGTGTACAGTAGATGGAGTATTATAGAGATATTTCTTTTTCTCAGCCCGTGTAATACATGTAGCTTAGGTAGGGATATTTTTTTCCACAACCCACGTGATACATGTAGCTTAGGTTTATTTTTGTTGGAAAGTCCTATGCACCCACGTCATCCATGTTTTTTTTAGCAAATTCCTATTCATGTCATCATGGCAAAACGTTTTCCCTCATAATGGCAATGGTGGGTAATTATTTTCACTTAAAACACATCTAATGGCTATAAATGTTTAGTCTTCTAAATAAATGGTTGGGTGTTTCTAATTTTTGTGGGATTTTCTAGTATATTCCCCTCGGTGTGTAGTTTGTGGCATTTTAATTTTGGGTCGAAATTTATTCCACTAGCAAAGTGGCCCACTCGATGCGCGGGCTAGGATTTTATGAAGCTAAATTTTGAGAATATATTATTTGATTTGTTGTAAGTTCTTGGAATAAAATTTATGTTTACATAGACAAACTTATTTAGTTATGCAGCTGGAAATAATATAGTTCTATAGTCAGCGCAAAATTGTGGTAAATAGAATATCACGTGTGCGAGATACATCTTTAATTCATGTGCGCAAGCAGATTTTCAAAAATATATACTTTATGGTTGTTATAGATCATTAACATTATGGTTTGTTTTTTCCATGTCAATAAATTTTCATGATTAATTTGGTACTCATTCTATGCTCTATCCGCGGATCGGGATGCCTCCTTCACGACATGGAATGTTTTGTTCGAGGGACATATATTTCTCCTGACTCACAGACTTGCTTTGCCATAAACAACTCCTCTTGGACCAGTTGTCTACGGTAGCACGGAAATCCGTTGGTGCTCCCGGGAGAGCGCGCTCCTGCGTGCGAAAATATTTTGAAATGTCAAAATAATTATATGTGTTCTTTCTCACATCCAAATGCTACATACAAATTTGTAGGCAAAAAGATTAAATATTTTGGTCCTGTGAAGTAAATCAAAATAAACACCAAATGTTACCCCAAAATGTCACCCAAAATTTGTTTTTTTCACCACGCGAAATGCCGCTGCTCCGTTTCACATGAAAATTTTCAAGAATGCTTGCGACACTAACACAAACTTCTACAAAAAAATTCAGAATTTTTTGAAAACATTTACTATATTTTGTTGTTTACTATTCACACGCAAGCGCACGCTCCGGAGAGCCAGAACGTCATTCTCAACAGCAATGCTCCTTTACTTCTTATATGGCACTTGTACATTAAAGTGTAGCTCCTTCTTACGTTTCATGAAAGATATTGCATGGGCCTTCCTCCATTGATAAAAGTGCATCTTAGGGTTCGAAGGATTTTCTTATAAGAAAATCAACAAAAATATTTGAATACAAATCATAAACCATTTGTGTACTTTCCAGACATTCACTAAATGACCTACATACAACTTTAACACAAAGGAAGTGTATTTTTAGTAAGGAGAATTTATCCTACAGCTATATTGTCAGCCAAGCATATTAAAAGAGTGAGGTCAGTTGATATAACAATAGAATGTAAAACGTGCAACCTAGACTTCGACACTTTGTGCAGCGATGTTTCTCACACATCTTATACACATGTCACGTATATATCCAGTTGAGGTAAAGTCATTCTTCTAGTAATAAATACTAATTCTTTCTTCTAGTAGTAAATACTATGATAACTAAAAAAATCAGGAGCTGGTCCTAGTTTGACATGAGCATTGTAACTGGAAATAGGCAAGACTGAGTGAGTTATATGTTCAAACTTGATAAAGAACTATAACAAAGAACAGACTCCTCTTGGAAAAATCCGTCCATGATTAAGTATAGGCTATAGCACAAACTTTCTACTTGAAAGATGAGCAACATAAGATCAATGATCTAAATTATGACCACACGCTGCGTAGAGATATGATATGACAGAAACAGTGAGAATGTGAAGGTTCTGAACTATATGTTGAACTTCAACTTGATTATCCAGTACCTACTGCAGAGCTCCTTTGCTGACGTGGAACTAATTATTATATAAATCAATATATGATATACACTTGTGGCCATCCTTTCTTTTTGGTCAGCAAATCCTAACCAAGTAAAGATATCAGGAACCTCTTTTTTGTCGACAGGCATATTTGTAAAAAAATTATTAGTGTATCTGATGCTTCACTATTCCATCAAAATGTTCATCTCGGTGTGGATCTTGTGCTTCATCTACTAAAGAACAGAAGTTAAGACGGATCTTGTACGCTAACCATTACACATCTCACAAATTTTTAATGGGATAAATCCACTCATCGATGTGAAGAGAATGTATATGCCTATGCATATGAAATTAATCCTAACTGTAGTATTCTACCTCAAACACTAATGACTTGAATTATGTCAACATGGTAGAGCTCGTGTTAAATCATATAATGAACCGGACAGAGCTAGGACATATCCCAAACTTCTTACATAGAGGTGTCTATTTTTGCTAACTGAGGAAGCTAGGATGGTTTACAATTATATACAATGCATGTAGTATCTACAGATACTCAAACGAAATAGCAGGAATGGTCTCGCTGTCTCAACGTTTGGTTCAACTACTGCAGTATTAATGTCCGAAGAGAGGAACATGCAGCCCACGAAAAGAACGACATCAACTTGCCTTTGTTTCTGTAGAAAAATGAAAAGCTTGTGTTAACTGAGCATCAACCTGCAGGTATAAACATGTTATAAATAGAAAATCTCCGAGCCATGCACTACATGTGACGGTTACCATGGTCTTAGTCATGTAGTTGCACACAATGCCGGCCAACTATGTATCCTTCCTCGACCTTGTTTTGCATTTGCCGATGCTGAGAAGAGATTTTAAGTTGTATATATTGTGCAGAAATAGATGGAGCATTTATAACATACTCCCTCCGTTCGGGATTACTTGTCGCAGAAATGGATGTATCTAGATATATTTTAGTTCTAAATACATCCATTTCCGAGACAAGTAATTCCGAATGGAGGGAGTACTTGCCACGTACCAGTACCGTATTAGGCATAGACAACTCATTGATTGAATAATCCTGCCATAATAGAAAGTTGTCTCCGTTACCAATCGACACAGAAGCCGGAGTGCTGAAATACACTAAGAAGATATTCTTTGGAAACCTCATTAAATCTGTTTGTTGGACACAAAGCCATCTAAATTTTTGAGCGCGCACGTCTCTAATTCTGAATAGAGATTCTAAGCTTCCAGGTTCATTAGCCGGTGGACTGTGTCCCAGTTCACCAATCAATTGCATCCGTTTCCCTCAATATATCACATGCTTCTACACACAAGAAACAGTAAGGCAAGTCATCCAACAAATACAAATACCATCAAATATGTACATAGCTCCATCCATGAGTGCATGCACCTCCTGAGATTGCAACCTCGTTTACCCTGATCTGCATGCCATAGTACAGACTATTGAAGGAGAGCGACACGGAGGTTGTTGCACGAAAGTGCAGCTCTTAGATGTTTCATCACCAGCCATGGATGAAGCTAATAAAGATCTAGCGTAGGCAAGTTGAGGGCCACGGCTGAGCGGTGGCGGCGGCAGCAGCGACAGGGTCATCGTGAGGAGGAACTGGAGAAGTTACGGTAGATGGAATATCGAAGGGATATTTTTTTTCCTCAGCCCACGTGATACATGTAGCTTACCTTTATTTTTGGAGGGAAGTCCTGTGCACCCACGGCATGCATTTTTGCTTAGGAAAGTCCTATGCATGTCATCGTGTACAGTAGATGGAGTATTATAGGGATATTTCTTTTTCTCAGCCCGTGTAATACATGTAGCTTAGGTAGGGATATTTTTTTCCACAACCCACGTGATACATGTAGCTTAGGTTTATTTTTGTTGGAAAGTCCTATGCACCCACGTCATCCATGTTTTTTTAGCAAATTCCTATTCATGTCATCATGGCAAAACGTTTTCCCTCATAATGGCAATGGTGGGTAATTATTTTCACTTAAAACACATCTAATGGCTATAAATGTTTAGTCTTCTAAATAAATGGTTGGGTGTTTCTAATTTTTGTGGGATTTTCTAGTATATTCCCCTCGGTGTGTAGTTTGTGGCATTTTAATTTTGGGTCGAAATTTATTCCACTAGCAAAGTGGCCCACTCGATGCGCGGGCTAGGATTTTATGAAGCTAAATTTTGAGAATATATTATTTGATTTGTTGTAAGTTCTTGGAATAAATTTTATGTTTACATAGACAAACTTATTTAGTTATGCAGCTGGAAATAATATAGTTCTATAGTCAGCGCAAAATTGTGGTAAGTAGAATATCACGTGTGCGAGATACATCTTTAATTCATGTGCGCAAGCAGATTTTCAAAAATATATACTTTATGTTTGTTATAGATCATTAACGTTAGGGTTTGTTTTTCCCATGTCAATAAATTTTCATAATTAATTTGGTACTCATTCTATGCTCTATCCGCGGATCGGGATGCCTCCTTCACGACATGGAATGTTTTGTTCGAGGGACATATATTTCTCCTGACTCACAGACTTGCTTTGCCATAAACAACTCCTCTTGGACCAGTTGTCTACGGTAGCACGGAAATCCGTTGGTGCTCCCGGGAGAGCGCGCTCCTGCGTGCGAAAATATTTTGAAATGTCAAAATAATTATATGTGTTCTTTCTCACATCCAAATGCTACATACAAATTTGTAGGCAAAAAGATTAAACATTTTGGTCCTGTGAAGTAAATCAAAATAAACACCAAATGTTACCCCAAAATGTCACCCTAAATTTGTTTTTTTCACCACGCGAAATGCCGCTGCTCCGTTTCATATGAAAATTTTCAAGAATGCTTGCGACACTAACACAAACTTCTACAAAAAAATTCAGAATTTTTTGAAAACATTTACTATATTTTGTTGTTTACTATTCACACGCGAGCGCACGCTCTGGAGAGCCAGATCGTCATTCTCAACAGCAATGCTCCTTTACTTCTTATATGGCACTTGTACATTAAAGTGTAGCTCCTTCTTACGTTTCATGAAAGATATTGCATGGGCCTTCCTCCATTGATAAAAGTGCATCTTAGGGTTCATGAGATTTTCTTATAAGAAAATCAACAAAAATATTTGAATACAACTCATAAACCATTTGTGTACTTTCCAGACATTCACTAAATGACATACATACAACTTTAACACAAAGGAAGTGTATTTTTAGTAAGGAGAATTTATCCTACAGCTATATTGTCAGCCAAGCATATTAAAAGAGTGAGGTCAGTTGATATAACAATAGAATGTAAATGGTGCAACCTAGACTTCGACACTTTGTGCAGCGATGTTTCTCACACATCTTATACACATGTCACGTATATATCCAGTTGAGGTAAAGTCATTCTTCTAGTAATAAATACTAATTCTTTCTTCTAGTAATAAATACTAATTCTTTCTTCTAGTAGTAAATACTACGATAACTAAAAAAATCAGGAGCTGGTCCTAGTTTGACATGAGCATTGTAACTGGAAATAGGCAAGACTGAGTGAGTTATATGTTCGAACTTGATAAAGAACTATAACAAAGAACCGACTCCTCTTGGAAAAATCCGTCCATGATTAAGTATAGGCTATAGCACAAACTTTCTACTTGAAAGATGACCAACATCAGATCAATGATCTAAATTATGACCACACGCTGCGTAGAGATATGATATGACAGAAACAGTGAGAATGTGAAGGTTCTGAACTATATGTTGAACTTCAACTTGATTATCCAGTACCAACTGCAGAGCTCCTTTGCTGACGTGGAACTAATTATTATATAAATCAATATATGATATACACTTGTGGCCATCCTTTCTTTTTGGTCAGCAAATCCTAACCAAGTAATGATATCAGGAACCTCTTTTTTGTCGACAGGCATATTTGTAAAAAAAATATTAGTGTATCTGATGCTTTACTATTCCATCAAAATGTTCATCTCGGTGTGGATCTTGTGCTTCATCTACTAAAGAACTGAAGTTCAGACGGATCTTGTACGCTAACCATTACACATCTCACAAATTTTTAATGGGATAAATCCACTCGTCGATGTGAAGAGAATGTATATGCCTATGCATATGAAATTAATCCTAACTGTAGTATTCTACCTCGAACACTAATGACTTGAATTATGTCAACATGGTAGAGCTCGTGTTAAATCATATAATGAACCGGACAGAGCTAGGACATATCCCAAACTTCTTACATAGACGTGTCTATTTTTGCTAACTGAGGAAGCTAGGATGGTTTACAATTATATATAATGCATGTAGTATCTACAGATACTCAAACGAAATAGTAGGAATGGTCTCGCTGTCTCAATGTTTGGTTCAACTACTGCAGTATTAATGTCCGGAGAGAGGAACATGCAGCCCACGAAAAGAACGACATCAACTTGCCTTCGTTTCTGTAGAAAAATGAAAAGCTTGTGTTAACTGAGCATCAACCTGCAGGTATAAACATGTTATAAAAAGAAAATCTCCGAGCCATGCACTACATGTGACGGTTACCATGGTCTTAGTCATGTAGTTGCACACAATGCCGGCCAACTATGTATCCTTCCTCGACCTTGTTTTGCATTTGCCGATGCTGAGAAGAGATTTTAAGTTGTATATATTGTGCAGAAATAGATGGAGCATTTATAAAATCCTCCCTCCGTTCGGGATTACTTGTCAAAGAAATGGATGTATCTAGATATATTTTAGTTCTAAATACATCCATTTCCGAGACAAGTAATTCCGAACGGAGGGAGTACTTGCCACGTACCAGTACCATATTAGGCATAGACAACTCATTGATTGAATAATCCTGCCATAATAGAAAGTTGTCTCCGTTACCAATCGACACAGAAGCCGGAGTGCTGAAATACACTAAGAAGATATTCTTTGGAAACCTCATTAAATCTGTTTGTTGGATACAAAGCCATCTAAATTTTTGAGCGCGCACATCTCTAATTCTGAATAGGGATTCTAAGCTTCCAGGTTCATTAGCCGGTGGACTGTGTCCCAGTTCACCAATCAATTGCATCCGTTTCCCTCAATATATCACATGCTTTTACACACAAGAAACAGTAAGGCAAGTCATCCAACAAATACAAATACCATCAAATATGTACATAGCTCCATCCATGAGTGCATGCACCTGCTGAGATTGCAACCTCGTTTACCCTGATCTGCATGCCATAGTACAGACTATTGAAGGAGAGCGACACGGAGGTTGTTGCACGAAAGTGCAGCTCTTAGATGTTTCATCACCAGCCATGGATGAAGCTAATAAAGATCCTAGCGTAGGCAAGTTGAGCGCCACGGCTGAGCGGTGGCGGCGGCAGCAGCGACAGGGTCATCGTGAGGAGGAACTGGAGAAGTTACGGTAGATGGAATATCAAAGGGATATTTTTTTCCTCAGCCCACGTGATACATGTAGCTTAGCTTTATTTTTGGAGGGAAGTCCTGTGCACCCACGGCATGCATTTTTGTTTAGGAAAGTCCTATGCATGTCATCATGTACAGTAGATGGAATATTAAAGGGATATTTCTTTTTCTCAGCCCCTGTAATACATGTTGCTTAGGTAGGGATATTTTTTCCACAGCCCACGTGATACATGTAACTTAGGTTTATTTTTGTTGGAAAGTCCTATGCACCCACGTCATCCATGTTTTTTTAGCAAATTCCTATGCATGTCATCATGGCAAATCGTTTTCCCTCATAATGGCAATGGTGGGTAATTATTTTCACTTAAAACACATCTAATGGCTATAAATGTTTAGTCTTCTAAATAAATGGTTGGATGTTTCTAATTTTTGTGGGATTTTCTAGTATATTCTCTTTTTTCTGGTGAGCCCGTAAAGCACTTTTTATATATAACTAGCAAAGTGGCCCTCGCAATGCGACGGCAACCTCTTTAGTGTGTTGTAGGTTTTTATAATAAAAGTTATGTTTACATAGATATACTTACTTAATTATGCGTCTGGAAATAATAAAGTTCTATAGTCAGCGCAAATTTATGCTAAATAGAATATCACATGTGTGAGTTGCATCTTTAACTCATGTGCGCAAGCAGAGTTTAAAAAAATATATACTTCATGTTTGTTATAGATCATTAACATTAGGGCTTGTTTTTCCCATGTCAATGAATTTTCATGATAAATTCAGTACTCATTCTATGGTCTATCCACGGATCAGGATGCCTCCTTCACGACATGCAATGTTTTGTTTGAGGGACATATATTTCTCGTCAGTCACAGACTTGCTTTGCCATAAACAACTCCTCTTGGACCAGTTGTCTATGGTAGCACGGAAATCGTTGGTGCTCCGAGGAAAGCGCGCTCCTGCGTGCGAAAATATTTTTTAAAATGTCAAAAAAAATCCAACAAAAATTCTATGTGTTATTTGTCACATCTAAATGCTACTTTCAAATTTGTAGGCAAAAAGATTAAACATTTTGGTTTGTGAAGAAAAACAAAGTAAACACCAAATGTCACCCTAAAATGTCACCCTAAATTTCTATAAAAAAATCTGAATTTTTTGAAAACATTTAGTATATATTTTTGTTTAATATTCACGCGAGAGCGCACACTCCGGGGAGCCAAAACACCATTCTAAATAGCCATGCCCCTTTACTTCATATATGGCACTTGTAGATTAAAGTGTCGCCCCTTCTTACGTTTCATGAAAGATATTGCACGGTCCTTCCTCCATTGATGAAAGTGCATCTTAGGCTTCAAGGGATTTTCTTATAATAAAATGTAAGAAAATGAACATAAACATTTGAAAAAAAATCATAACCCATTTGTGTACCTACCAGACATTCACTAAATGACCTACATACTACATTCACACAAAGGAAGTGTATTTGTAGTAAGGAGAATTAACCCTACAGCTATATTGTCAGCCAAGCATATTAAAAGAGTGAGGTCAGTAGATATAAGAATAGAATGTAAATGCCCCAACCTATACTTCGACACTTTGTGCAGCAATGTTTGTCACAAATCTGAATACACATGTCACTTATATTTCCAGTTGACGTAAAGTCATTCTTCTAGTAATAAATACTAATTCAATCTTCTAGTAGTAAATACTATGATAACTAAAAAAATTAAGGAGCTGGTCCTAGTTTGACATGAGCGTTGTAACGGGAAATATGTAAGACTGAGTGAGTTATATGTTCGAACTTGATAAAGAACTATAGCAAAGAATAGACTCCTGTTGGAAAAGTCTGTTGATGATTAACTATAGGCTATAGCACAAACTCTGTACCTGAAAGATGAGCAACATCAGATCAATGATCTAAATTATGACCACACACTGTGTAGATATATGATATGATAAAAACAGTGAGAATGTAAAGTTTCAGAACTATATCTTAAACTTCAACTTTATTATCCAGTACCTACTGAAGTGCTCCTTTGCTGACGTGGAGCTAATTATCATATAAATCAATATATGGTATACACTTGTGGCCATCCTTTCTTTTTCGTCAGCAAATCCTAACCAGGTAAAGATATTTGGAACCTCTTTTTTGTCGACAGGCATACTTGTAGAGAAATGGTGTATCTGATTCTTCACTATTCTATCAAAATGATTGTCTCGGTGTGGATCTTGTGCTTCATCTACTAAAAACTGAAGTTGAGACGGATCTTGTACACAAACCATTACACATCTCACAAATTTTTAATGGAATAAATCCACTCGTCGATGTGAAGAGAATGTATATGCTTATGCATATGAAATTAATCCTAACTGTAGTATTCTACCTCGAACACTAATGACTTGAATTATGTCGACGTGGTAGACATCGTGGTAAATCATAATGTTGAACTTCCTACAGAGACGTGTCTATCTGTGCTATGTGAGGAAGCTAGGATGGTTTACAATTATATATAATGCATGTAGTGTCTAAAGATAATCAAACAAAATAGGAGAAAGGGTCTCGCTGTCTCAATGTTTGGTTCAACTACTGCGGTGTTAATGTCCGGAGCGAGGAACATGCAGCCCATGAAAAAACGACATCAACTTGCCTTCGTTTCTGTAGAAAACGAAAAGCTTGTCCTAACTGTGTATCGACCTGCAGGTATAAACATGTTACAAAAAAATAAGATCTCCTAGCCATGCCACTACACGTGACGGTTACCATGGTCTTAGTCATGTAGTTGCACACTATGACGGCCAGCAATGTATCCTTCCTCGACCTTGTTTTGCATTTGCCGATGCTGAGAAGAGATTTAAGTTGTATATATTATGCAGAAATAGATGGAGCATTTATAACATATACTTGTCACGTACCAGTACCTAGCTCGACGACCAACTGACCAAGCATCGGGACGACTGTACTACAGAATGTCAAGAGCTCATGGAAAGCTGCAGTATAGAGTGTTAATATCCTTGATCAATTTGTTTTACCACTGAATATAGCAGAGAACCGCAAAGAGCAGATTAGTCACCATATTAGGCATAGACAACTCATTGATTGAATAATTCTACCATAATGGAAAGCTCTCTCCATTACCAATCGACACAGAAGCCGCAGTGCTGAAATATACTAAGAAGATATTATTTGGAAACCTCATTAAATTTGTTTTTTGGACACAAAGACATCTAAGTTTTTGAGCGGCACACATCTCTAATTCTGAATAGAGATTCTAAGCTTCCAGGTTCATTAGCGATGGACTGTGTGCCAGTTCACCAATCAATTGCCCCGTGGGAAAGGGGCAGCATCCGTTTCCTTCCATAGCATGCTTCTACACAGAAGAAACAGCAAGGCAAGTCATCCTGCACGTACAAATACCAACAAATATGAACATAACAGTCATCCAGCACGTACAAATACCAATAAATATGAACATAGCTCCATCTATGGGCGCATGCACGTGCTGAGATTGCAACCTCGTTTACGCTGATCTGCATGCCATAGTACAAACTTGTGAAGGAGAGCGACACGGAGGTCGTTGCACGAAACTGGAGCTCTTAGATGTTTCATCACCCGCCATGGATGAAGCTAATAAAGATCCTAGCGTAGGCAAGTTGAGGGCCACGGCTGAACTGCGGCGGCGGCAGCAGCGAGAGGGTCATCGTGAGGAGGAACGGGAGAAGTTACGGTAGATGGAATATCAAAGGGATATTTTTTTCCTTAGCCCACGTGATACATGTAGCTTAGGTTTATTTTTGGAGGAAAGTCCTGTGCACCCACGTCATGCATTTTTGTTTAGGAAAGTCCTATGCATCTCATCATGGACGGTAGATGGAATATTAAAGGGATTTTTTTCTCAGCCCACGTGATACATGTAGCTTAGGTTTATTTTTGTTGGAAATTCCTATGCACCCACGGCATGTAATGGCAATGATGGGTAATTATTTTCACTTAAAACATATCTAATGGCTATAAATTTTTAGTCTTCTAAATAAATGGTTGGATGTTTCTAATTTTTGTGGGATTTTCTAGGATATTCTCTTTTTTCTGGTGAGCCCGTAAAACACTTTTTATAATAGATAATAGATTCCAAGTGGACTATCGGTGTGTAGTTTTGTAGCTTATTTGTAATAGTCAGAGTTTTTTGCAATAATACCATGGTGCGACATTGAAGGCAAGAAAGGACGTGCGAGAGAGCGATGACCGAGCCAGAGGGAAATCAATTGGGGGAGGTGCGGGGGTTGCAATGGAGTTTGGAGTAGTTATGGGCCAAATGCTACGAAAATATAATCTACCACCGGAATAAATGCCTACACAAATTAATCCAAGGTTGGAGTCCCCCTCGCAATGTAAATAGCTCCGGCTTTGCGAGGGATGGAGAGGTAGCTTCAATGTGTGGAAGATACGGCGTGAGAAAGCGAGGTAAATCGAGAGACATATAGATAGGGAGACAAAGTGAGTGTGGTCCGACATTCATTGAAAAGATATATATGCTCTGGAGAGATATTGTCCGATTGAGCTTTTGGGAAGGGTGAGGGCTGTAAGATAGAGCTTGAGAGATGATCCAGTCATAGACATGTAGATATATTTTGTGGGTGGGAGGAATCAAGGTCAATCGATTACATATATAAAGGGAGAGAGATTGAGCGAGTGTGGGTCGTCGTGCGATCGAAAGAGTGATACGGGTTGGAGAGAGTGACCTAGATAGACAATGTGCGTGAGAGGGTATACAATATGAATATGTCGAATTAGGCTCAAACATGGAGATATATCGTTTGTGTCCGAGAAAGAGCTAGGTCAATCGAGACATACAAAGAGAGGCAGAGAGAGAGGGAGGGAGAGAGGGAGGGAGGGAGAGAGAGGGAGGGAGAGAGAGAGATTGAGAAAGCGTGGCCCTCCATGAGGTCGAAAGAGTGGGGGTGGCTTGGATTGACTGACCTAGATAGACAATCTGCGTGAGAGAGTATAAAGTGTGTCGACCGAGGCCCGAACAGGGAGATATATCATATGTGTGTGAAACAAAACGAGGTTAAAGAGAGCGAGATTGAGCGAGTGTGGCCTGCCGTGCGGAAGAAAGAGTGAGACAGTCTCGAGGGAGTGACCTAGATAGATAACATGCGTGCGTGCGCACGAGAGGTTGGGGGCTAGATAGGCAGTGCATGTATCTAGCGAGAGAGGGTGGGAGAGAGGGAGAGAGAGCTCGGCATGGGGTGCAATGGCGGGTGTGTGAGGTAAATACATTTGGTAACAGAGTGGGAAAAGGGGGTTGTATATTTGAGAGAGTTAGAGATCGAAACATGGAGAGAAATAATGAACGTGTGTAGGAAACCGATAGCTTCCTAAGGTGGTTAGGAGAGGAAGATTGACCGATACAAGAAGTATGTAGCGTGTGTGCCGAGGGGGGGGGGCTAAAAACAACATTTTAATGTCGATAGTATTAGACTTAATATCGATGTTTCAATTCGGTGTACATTGTAATATTTGAACTGAGGAACATGCATATGGGTAATTATTCTGAATTCGTGCCATACTAGGTTTGGAAAAGTTGACATTGACTCGATTGTTGTGCTATTTTTGTAGGTCATATGTTTGAATCCATCGAAAAGTTTTCTCACTACCATGGTGTTCATCATATACATATGAATTTGTAGTGAAATGCGAAATCCACGTTAAAATTGGAGATCGCTATGTGACACACACTCTAATTCAAATAACTAATTATATGACACACACTCTAATCCATGTTAGCGTGGATACCGTTTCGTTTTTTTCAAATAACTCCTCATTAATTACTTTATAGTATCTCGTTTCGAATGACTAATTATTTACAAGGAAAACACGGGCATGGTAATACATAAAGATTCGTTTGCAAATGAAAGAAGATTTAGTTGCATTCTCAAATCTCCTCTCAAATGTAGGCGCACCAGGAAGATCAGGGTCGTGTCGTGGTGGTCGCGTGTGTTGTATGGACGCTTAACACCTAGCCACCCACCCCTCCCTCCCTCCCCACCTCCCCCCCAAAAAAAAGGACAACGACAAAATAAGTTCGCGCTTCCACGTTTCGGAATGAAATATCTGGCGGCCCCAATTCCAGCCCTGCAAAATCTCCCTTCTCCACTGTCCCCTTCCGCGCCCAGATTGCTTAAATCCCCAATTCGCCGCCAACCCAAGCAAAGTTCGAATCGCCTCTCGTCTCTTCTCTTTCCCCACCTCTGTGTCGGACGACGACGACGAAGACGACAGTCGCGCTTCACCACCGCACCGGAGCTACCTCATCTACGCCCTCGTCCACCGCACCGGGTGGTCCACCGACAACGTCAGCCGCTGCATCCGACATGCCTCACAAACACCGACTTCCACCGCATCAGGTGCGCTTCACCGATGCCGTCTCCCACCTCACCGGGGCTACTTCACCGAGCACATCGTAGCACCTCCGAGGCCGTTGGGGCTTCACCAACGGTCTCGTCCACCGCATCGTAGTGCTCCGCTGCCACACAAGATCTGCATTCGTGCGCGGCCAGCCAACACCAGCGCATCACCCTCAATGGCTCTAAAGTGGCCCGCACTCTAGCTAGGCGAGCATGCTGCTACCTCTTGAGCACTGCGTTGGTTTTCCCTTGAAGAGGAAAGGGTGATGCAGCAAAGTAGCGTAAGTATTTCCCTCAGTTTTTGAGAACCAAGGTATCAATCCAGTAGGAGGCTACGCGCGAGTCCCTCGCACCTTCACAAAACAAATAAATCCTCGCAACCAACGCGATAAGGAGTTGTCAATCCCTACACGGTCACTTACGAGAGTGAGATCTGATAGATATGATAAGATAATATTTTTGGTATTTTTATGATAAAGATGCAAAGTAAAATAAAAGGCAATCAAAATGACTAAGTATTGGAAGATTAATATGATGGAAAATAGACCCGGGGGCCATAGGTTTCACTAGTGGCTTCTCTCAAGATTATAAGTATTTTACGGTGGGTGAACAAATTACTGTTGAGCAATTGACAGAATTGAGCATAGTTATGAGAATATCTAGGTATGATCATGTATATAGGCATCACGTCCAATACAAGTAGACCGACTCCTGCCTGCATCTACTACTATTACTCCAAACATCGACCGCTATCCAGCATGCATCTAGAGTATTAAGTTAATAAGAACAGGGTAATGCCTTAAGCAAGATGACATGATGTAGAGGGATAAATTCAAGCAATATGATAAAAAAAAACCATCTTTTATCCTCGATGGCAACAATACAATACGTGCCTTGCTGCCCCTACTGTCACTAGGAAAGGACACCGCAAGATTGAACCCAAAGCTAAGCACTTCTCCCATTGCAAGAAAGATCAATCTAGTAGGCCAAACCAAACTGATAATTCGAAGAGACTTGCAAAGATAACCAATCATACATAAAAGAATTCAGAAGATTCAAATATTGAAAAATAGATAAACTTGATCATAAACCCACATTTCATCGGTCTCAACAAACACACCGCAAAAAGAAGATTACATTGAATAGATCTCCATGAGAGAGGGGGAGAACATTGTATTGAGATCCAAAAAGAGAGAAGAAGCCATCTAGCTAATAACTATGGACCCGAAGGTCTGAGGTAAACTACTCACACATCATCGGAGAGGCTATGGTGTTGATGTAGAAGCCCTCCGTGATCGATGCCCCCTCTGGCAGAGCTCCGGAACAGGCCCCAAGATGGGATCTTGTGGGTACAGAAGGTTGCGGCGGTGGAATTTGGTTTTTGGCTCCTCTTCTGATTGTTTGGGGGTACGTAGGTATATATATGAGGAAGGAGTACGTCGGTGGAGCAACAGGGGGGGCACGAGGGTGGAGGGCGCGCCTAGGGGGGGGGGGTAGGCGCGCCCCCTACCTCGTGGATTCCATGTTGGTTGCTTGACGTAGGGTCCAAGTCTCCTGGATCATGTTCATTCCGAAAATCACGTTCCCGAAGGTTTCATTCCGTTTGGACTCCGTTTGATATTCTTTTTCTGTGAAACTCTGAAATAGGCAAAAATTAGCAATTCTGGGCTGGGCCTCCGGTTAATATGTTAGTCCCAAAAATAATATAAAAGTGAGTAATAAAGCCCAATAATGTCCAAAACAGAAGATAATATAGCATGGAGCAATCAAAAATTATAGATACGTTGGAGACGTATCAAGCACCCCCAAGCTTAATTCCTGCTCGACCTTGAGTAGGTAAATGATAAAAACAGAATTTTTGATGTGGAATTATACTAGGCATAATTTCAATGTAATTCTTCTTAATTATGGTATGAATATTCAGATCCGAACGATTCAAGATAAAACTTCAATATTGACATAGAAATAATAATACTTCAAGCATACTAACTAAGCAATTATATCCTCTCAAAATAACATGGCCAAAGAAAGTTCATCCCTACAAAATCATATAGTTTAGTCATGCTCCATTTTCGTCACACAAGAATGCTCTCATCATGCACAACCCCGATGACAAGCCAAGCAATTGTTTCATACTTTAGTAATCTCAAACTTTATAAACCTTCAAGCAATACATGAGCGTGAGCCATGGATATAGCACTATGGGTGAATAGAGTATAATGATGGGGGTTATGTGGAGAAGACAAAAAAGGGAGAAAGTCTCACATCAACGAGGCTAATCAATGAGCTATGGAGATGCCGTCGATTGATGTTAACGCGAGGAGTAGGGATTGCCATGCAACGGATGCACTAGAGCTATAAATGTATGAAAGCTCAACAAAAGAAACTAAGTGGGTGCGCATCCAACTTGCTTGCTCACGAAGACCTAGGGCACTTGAGGCGGCCCATTGTTGGAATATACAAGCCAAGTTCTATAATGAAAAATTCCCACTAGTATATGGAAGTGACAAAACAAGAGACTCTCTATCATGAAGATTATGGTGCTACTTTGAAGCACAAGTGTGGTAAAAAGGATAGTAGCATTGTCCCTTTTCATTTCCTTTTTTTTGGGCCTTCCTTTTTTTATTTGGCCTTTCTCTTTCTATTTATTTTTTTATTGGGATAATGCTCTATTAAATTATGATCATCACACTTCTATTTATTTACAACTCAATGATTACAACTCGATACTAGAACAAGGTATGACTCTATATGAATGCCTCTGGCGATGTACCGGGATATGCAATGAACCAAGAGTGACATGTATGAAAGAATTATGAACGGTGGCTTTGCCACAAATATTATGTCAACTACATGATCATGCTAAGCAATAAGACAATGATGAACATGTCATGATAAACGGAATGGTGGAAAGTTGCATGGCAATATATCTCGGAATGGCTATGGAAATGCCATAATAGGTAGGTATGGTGGCTGTTTTGAGGAAGATATAAGGAGGTTTATGTGTGAAAGAGCGTATCATATCATGGGGTTTGGATGCACCGGCGAAGTTTGCACCAACTCTCAATGTGAGAAAGGGCAATTGTAACATCCCAATTTTCCTAAATTAGGATGTTAATAGATCATTCATCGGCATATCATATTATTATTGCATTATTCGTTTTTTCAGAATATTCAAATCATTATGCAACAAATGGCAATTTATTTGGAGTGGAGATAACATGACTTCTCCCCTATTTTAAAAATGTTCATAATGTGCAGAATATTATTTCCAGTGGATCTGATATGTTCTGGTAATTTCTGCAATCTTCAAAATATTTTATTTGATTGTTTTATTGATGTTTGAGTGGCCTATTGCATCAAAATTATTTTACAAAATTGCATTAGTATTGGAACTAGTGTTCATGTAGTTTATAGCTATAGGACTATTTTGACTGTGTGTCTAGGTATTTTTATTTAGATTTTATATTGTGTATTTTATTTTATTTATTTTGTTCTGCTGCTGTAGTCTTTGTTTAAAAAAACACCAGCTAGCCAGCTGGCCAGCCAACCAATGCTCGCACCCCAGCGCCTCACCTCCCCGCGGCCCAGCTGGCCACCCGAAGCGGTACGCACCGCCAGCCCCGCAGCCCTTCGCCGCCTTCAGCCGCTGACAGCGGGTCCCACATCGCTGCTCATCTCCTAGCTCCGGTCGGACGAATTAGCGCCACACCGCACGCGCAACCGTGGTCGAGCCCGGATCGATCCGGCGCCCTGTTCGCCCTGTGCACCCCTAGGACTCCCTGGACGCGTAAGGGTTTGCCCCACACCCCCGAAGCCTCTTTCCGACCCTTTCCGTCGTCCGCACTCCTCTGTTGGGCGAATTGGATCTCGCCGAGGACGCCCGCAGTCCGCCGCCTTCGCCAGACGACCTCGTCACGGTGATAGCACCTCGAGTCACTCTGTTTACTCACTTCGAACCCCCTCTCACTTCCGCATCGTCCTGACGTGTTGTTTTGGCCACAAAGCACGGGAATGAGCCTCCCGAGCAGACCAACTTCGCCGGAGTTTCATGTCGTCGCCGCCGCCTACTGAGGGAGTTTCCCCGCCGTTGAACATCACCACCACCTCCGCAACTCGTCGCTGAACCTATCCACCAGTTCACTTTCGCCGGAGACCCACCAGAGAGACGCCACCGCCGACGCCCGACCACCGCCGCCGTTTTTCCCCTGTTCTGGTGAGCATACGCGCCCAGCCAATCGGACGCTGCCACTTGGCACTTTGCTACAGGACACGCACAGGAGTTTCCACAGTAACGCGTGAACTGTGCAGGAGATTTCTGTTGTTTTTGTTTTTCTTTCCAGATTTCAACTCTAACTTCAAATAGCTATAGCTTTTACTCTGTATACCCAAATTAGGTAATTCTTTTTCCTATGATCTCACAAAAATCAGCTATTTAGCACAGTACCAGTTTTGCACATGTTTGCACTTTTCAAATTTGAATTCGTTTGAATTTGAATTAAACCTTCCGGAGGCCGTATCTTTCAAACCGCTTTTCGAATTCGAGTGATTCTTTTTGCGTTGTGACCATAGTGCACTTTAGGTGCTATTAAGCTTATGTTGTTGAGTTTTAAAAATGGTTTTGTTGCTGTTGGTTTTATTTTGGTTCTATTCGTGTTTCGTTGATTGATTTGTTGAATTGTGTGAAATGTGTAGATTGTCCGGAGTGCAACGCGAGCTATTAGCAGGAGTGTGATTTTCTGAACCAGAATCAAGGCAAGTTACATGTGTATCATCTTTTACCTATTTTTTTATGCATGTAGTTATATCACACTATGAATATATGCATGTATAGGAGTATTATATATTTTGCTATGCTGTTGAGCTATCTTCCCGTCTTTGAAAATCGTGGTAGTTGTAGTTTTGCTATGCTTTGTAGACGGGGTTGGTTCGTGTATTCATTGAGTTTATGTGAGGACTATATATATATATAACAATTGAGTAGTAACTCAGGATTTAACTCATCTCTGGGCGGAAGTGGTATTGATTGGTGTTGAGGGAAGGCATCCTGGGGTCTTGCACCTTTTCTAAGGCCATGCGCTCATGAGAGTGCACCCTAAGTGGAATGCCGCCCAGGCTCAAAAAGATCAGACAGACTTAGTGACTAGTAGCTTCCATGTGCGGCCACTGGCTATATGGGCTCTGGATTAGTTGATCAGTTGTTGGAACCCTGGCCCAGACAGTGTCGACAGATGTAGCATATGTAGGTGGGATGTGGCCGTCAGGTGGTTAAGGGAACATCTTCTGAAAGACTTCGTCTCAATCTTCGGATTGGGTCTAGTGGGTAAAGCGTACTAAACTCTGCAGAGTATTAAAACTAATCATGATTAGCCGTGCCCCCGGTTATGGGTAAATTTGAGCGACTATGCCATTACAGTTGTTGGATGATCTTGACAGATGTGACACTTAATAATATTTGTGGGCAACTTAATAAAGGGTAGGTTGGAGTTGATTTTGACAACTCAACCTTGTGTATTTAATTGTAGTAAGAAAAGAACTAAATAATAAAATTGAGTATTTGGTAGTTATTAGGATAAAATCAGCTTTCTGCAAAATAAAGCCCCAAGCCTTCCTTTTGATATACTATGCATATACATGTAGGTCTGCTTTATTATTACTCCTGTGTAACTTGCCAATACATTCAAAGTATTGACCTATATGGCTGCAACGTCTCATGTTGCAGGATATTCAGACGAAGAGTAAGGTACCATTAGGGTCGCGAGTCTGCACTCAGCATCGCCAGTGGGCTATGATGGGACTCATCGTTATTTTCTGCTACTTTCCGCTGTTTGATTGAATAAAGCTAGCCAAGTGCTATGCAGATTGTTTTATTTTATACATTCTGGATCATACATTGTAATAAATGATGCACTTGCTATTCTGGTATTCATCTATACTGTGTGTGCTAGCGAGTTCGATCCAAGGACTAGCACAGTAAGCACAGAGACTCAAATCTTTCGGGGTTTGGTCGTTACAGCAATGCATGGTACCGAAGAGGCTAGCAATGATGGAAAGGTGAGAGTGCGTATAATCCATGGACTCAACATTAGTCATAAAGAACTCACATACTTATTGCAAAAATCTACAAGTCATCAAAAACCAAGCACTACGCGCATGCTCCTAGGGGGATAGATTTGTAGGAAAAGACCATCGCTCGTCCCCGGCCGCCACTCATAAGGAGGACAATCAAAGAACACCTCATGTTTCAAATTTGTTACATAATGTTTACCATACGTGCATGCTACGGGACTTGCAAACTTCAACAGTATTTCTCAAATTCACAACTACTCAACTAGCACAACTTTAATATCACTACCACCATAACTCAAAACAATCATCAAGCATCAAACTTCTCTTAGTATTCAAAACACTCATAAGAAAGTTTTTACTAATCTTGAATACCTAGCATATTAGGATTATTTAAGCAAACTACCATGCTATTAAGACTCTCAAAATAATCTAAGTGAAGCATGAGAGATCAATAGTTTCTATAAAACAAATCCACCACCGTGCTCTAAAAGATGCAAGTGAAGTACTAGAGCAAAACTATATAACTCAAAAGATATAAGTGAAGCACATAGAGTATTCTAATAATTTCCGAATCATGTGTAGTGTCTCTCTCAAAAGGTGTGTACATCAAATATGATTGTGGTAAACTAAAAATTAAAGACTCAAATCATACAAGACGCTCCAAGTAAAACACATATCATGTGGAGAATAAAAATATAGCTCCAAGTAAAGTTACCGATGGAAGTAGACGAAAGAGGGGATGCCTTCCGGGGCATCCCCAAGCTTTGGCTTTTTGGTGTCCTTAGATTATCTTGGGGGTGCCATGGGCATCCCCAATCTTAGGCTCTTGCCACTCCTTGTTCCATAATCCATAAAATCTTTCACCCAAAACTTGAAAACTTCACAACACAAAAGTCAACAGAAAATCTCGTGAGCTCTGTTAGCGAAAGAAAACAAAAGACCACTTCAAGGTACTGTAATGAACTCATTCTTTATTTATATTTGTGTTAAACCTACTGTATTCCAACTTCTCTATGGTTTATAAACTATTTTACTAGCCATAGATTCATCAAAATAAGCAAACAACACACGAAAAACAGAATCTGTCAAAAACAGAACAGTCTGTAGTAATCTGTAACTAGCGCAAACTTCTGGAACTCCAAAAAGTCTACCAAAATAGGACGACCTAGACAATTTGTTTATTTACCAGCAGCAATTGGGATCAATATTTTATCACGTTCTGGTGATTTTTAACAATTATTTTCGTGAACAGAAAGTTTCTGGAAATTTCTGCAAGATCAAATAACTATCATCCAAGAAGATCCTTTAGGTTTAACTTGGCACAAACACTAATTAAAACATAAAAACACATCTAACCAGAGGCTAGAAAAAACATTTATTCCTAAACAGAAGCAAAAAGAAAAAAACTAAAAAATAAAATTGGGTTGCCTCCCAACAAGCGCTATCGTTTAACGCCCCTAGCTAGGCATAAAAGCAAGGATAGATCTAGGTAGTGCCATAGTAATAGGATAGATCATTAAAACTTATTTCATATTCGCTATGTTAAGCAGCAAGTTTCCTTTGAGGCAAAAGGGCTAAATTTAATGGGACAAAGGTCCCCAAGATCAATTTTAGGAGGTATAGGTTCCTCTTTCGGCCCTTCGTATTGCACAACCAATTCATCATTATAAGCATTTTTTTGACAGAACTTTGTGAACCTATACTTGATAGAATATCCTAGCTCATTATTTCGAATAGCCAAATCATCATTAAGTTCCGAAATTCTATCAATTAGAACATTGGGAGGGACCTTTCTTCTAAGGTTTTCATTGAAAGCAACATAGTCTAGAGATTGGAAACACATTATTTCTTCTTGATCAAAGAGGATAGCCTCTATGGGAGGACGGCCAGCGTACACCCTATAATGTGCAAAGACTTCTTTGGCTTCTTTTATAATAAATCTGAACTCATAAGCCAAAAAGATAGTAGCGGCACGCTTAACAGAAGAGTGCTCTATATTAGAAAATTCTAAGAAAATCCTTTGTATGCAAGGGTGCAAGTGCATAAATTGCCTTTCAAGTTCAACTATAAGCATGGAAATAGCATCCGCAATACTACTAGTTCTATGAAGAATGGACCTGCCCATAGAAGGTAAAGCACCGACACAAGTAAAGAAATCTTGAATAACCCCTTTTCCAATAATATTACCACTACCAATTCAGATTTTTTTATATGTAAGATAGGGGGTTCTTCAGCAAGAGCATCATAATTTTCCATGTTATTACTACTGTCCATATTGACAATAGTTTTCCCAATTTCAGACATAACGGCAGAAAGTGCGAGGAGCAAAAAGAAAGAGAGAGGCAAACGGAAAAAAGAGGGCGAATAAAAAAGCAAGGGTGAAGTGGGGAGAGGAAAACGAGAGGCAAATGGCAAATAATGTAATGCGGGAGATGAGGGTTTGTGACGGGTACTTGCTATGTTGACTTTTGCGTAGACCTCCCCTGCAACGGCGCCAGAAATCCTTCTTGCTACCTCTTGAGCACTGCGTTGGTTTTCCCTTGATGTGGAAAGGGTGATGCAGCAAAGTAGCATAAGTATTTCCCTCAGTTTTTGAGAACCAAGGTATCAATCCAGTAGGAGGCTACGCGCGAGTCCCTCGCTCCTACACAACACAAATAAATCGTCGCAACCAACGCGATAAGGGGTTGTCAATCCCTACACGGTCACTTACGAGAGTGAGATCGGATAAATATGATAAGATAATACTTTTGGTATTTTTATGATAAAGATGCAAAGTAAAATAAAAGGCAATGAAAATGACTAAGTATTGTAAGATTAATATGATGGAAAATAGACCCGGGGGCCATAGGTTTCACTAGTGGCTTCTATCAAGAGCATAAGTATTTTACGGTGGGTGAACAAATTATTGTTGAGCAATTGACAGAATTGAGCATAGTTATGAGAATATCTAGGTATGATCATGTATATAGGCATCATGTCCAAGACAAGTACACCGACTCCTGCCTGCATCTACTACTATTACTCCAAACATCGACCGCTATCCAGCATGCATCTAGAGTATTAAGTTCATAAGAACAGAGTACCGCCTTAAGCAAGATGACATGATGTAGAGGGATAAATTCATGCAATATGATAAAAAACCCCATCTTGTTATCCTCGATGGCAACAATACAATACGTGCCTTGCTGCCCCTACTATCATTGGGAAAGGACACCGCAAGATTGAACCCAAAGCTAAGCACTTCTCCCATTGCAAGACAGATCAATCTAGTAGGCCAAACCAACCTGATAATTCGAAGAGACTTGAAAAGATAACCAATCATACATAAAGGAATTCAGAAGATTCAAAAATTGTTCATAGATAAACTTGATCATAAACCCACAATTCATCGGTCTCAACAAACACACCGCAAAAAGAAGATTACATCGAATAGATCTCCACGAGAGAGGGGGAGAACATTGTATTGAGATCCAAAAAGAGATAAGAAGCCATCTAGCTAATAACTATGGACCCGAAGGTCTGAGGAAAACTACTCACACATCATCGGAGAGGCTATGGTGTTGATGTAGAAGCCCTCCGTGATCGATGCCCCCTCCGGCGGAGCTCCGGAACAGGCCCCAAGATGGGATCTTGTGGGTACAGAAGGTTGCGGAAGTGGAATTAGGTTTTTGGCTCCTCTTCTGATCGTTTGGGGGTACGTAGGTATATATAGGAGGAAGGAGTACGTCGGTGGAGCAACAGGGGGGCCACGAGGGTGGAGGGCGCGCCTGGGGGGTAGGCACGCCCCCCTACCCCGTGGCTTCCCTGTTGGTTGCTTGACGTAGGGTCCAAGTCTCCTGGATCATGTTCGTTCCAAAAATCACGTTCCTGAAGGTTTCATTCCGTTTGGACTCCGTTTGATATTCTTTTTCTGTGAAACTCTGAAATAGGCAAAAAAACAGCAATTCTGGGTTGGGCCTCCGGTTAATAGGTTAGTCCCAAAAATAATATAAAAGTCAATAATAAAGCCCAATAATGTCCAAAACAGAAGATAATATAGCATGGAGCAATCAAAAATTATCGATACGTTGGAGACGTATCACATGCCCAAACGCCGGCCCGAACTAGGTATCCACACACACTACAAAAAATACACTTTTGTGATGATACGTGTTTGTCACAGTAGGTCGCGTTTTTTTGTCATGCATGTACATCCATGAAAAATTTATGACAGAATCAAGATAGTCATACCTGTGCTGTCGTAGAGGTGTTCCATGACATTACCAAAATTATCATCACGAAAGTGTCCACTTCCATGACGATAAATTGCACGTCACAGAAGTGCTTTCATCAAGGGTGACCGACACGTGGCATCCACCGTAACGGAACGCCGTTAAGCTATCGGGTCGGGTTTTGGATCCGATAACCCGTTAACAGCCCCGACCAAT
The DNA here is from genome assembly GCF_002162155.2 of Triticum dicoccoides. Taxonomy (NCBI): domain Eukaryota; kingdom Viridiplantae; phylum Streptophyta; class Magnoliopsida; order Poales; family Poaceae; genus Triticum; species Triticum dicoccoides. The sequence goes on along the minus strand of NC_041392.1, from coordinate 94,719,791 downwards.
GGGGATTTTCCACGTGTAAAATCATCATTGGCTGGAGGAGACACGTGTCATGTCCGCGTTGGCACAGGTGTCACTCATCCAATGGGCGAGACGCGCCTATGATATGTTGACACGTGGACCGGCCCATCAAGTTTAAATGGGCCGGGCCAACTGAAGGCCCACAATATTTTGTGGACCATAATGGGCCGGCCCAGCTAAAGGCCCATGAGATTTTGTGGACCATAATGGGCTGGCCCAGCTAAAGGCCCACAAGAATTTGCGGGCCATAATGGGCCGGCCTAGGTAAAGGCCCACAAGATTTTTGTGTGCCATAATGGGCCGGCCCAGGTAAAGGCCCACAATATTCTTGCGGATCATAATGGGCCGGCCCAGCTAAAGGCCCACGAGATTTCGCCAACATTAATGGGCCGGCCCAGGTGTAGGCCCACAAGATTTTGAGGACCCTAGTAGGCCGGCCCATTAACTGGCTGCCATGTTTTGGGCCAAATGTCGGCCCATATTTGATCTGGTCCATTAATGGCCTGCCACGCCCCGGGCCTAATAGTGATTGGCCCATATGAGATCCGGCCCGTTAAAAGCCTACCACGTTCTGGGCCAAATTACGGCCTAGACCAGGTCCGGCACTTTAAGAGGCTTTGGGCTCAATTATGGCCCATATCAGATTCGGCCCGTCAACTAGACACTATGCTTTTAGGCCCACTTGCTAAAGGCCCACTTAGTAATTAGGCTTGATATTAGTTTCGGCCTGTTAAGGGCCTGTTTAACATTTCGGCCCTATATTAATTTCGGCTTGTTAAAAGCCCGTCATATGGTTGGGCCTAACTACGGCCCGGTTTGCATCCGGCCTGCTCGCAGCCGATATCTGATTGGGCCAAACAAGGACCGAGACAATTTTGGCCTGTTAAAAGCCCGTGATTTGATTCGCACAATCATGGGCCGTGGTTCATTTCGGGATGCTGCCGGCCCGTGAGCTGTTCGGCACGTTTCAGGCCCAACCTACATCGTGATTGCATGACGACCTGATTATGTACCGTAATTTTACGGTTTGGCCGGTTTACTGTGAAGACAGGATATATATACAGTAAAATAACTACAGCATCCTAAATAAGAAAAAACCTAGACTATACAATAAAGAAATTACGGCATATTACATCCACTGGGCATCAAAGTTCGCCACTATGATAATAAAGCACAAGCAGACAGCAGATTACATACACTGGGCATCAAAGATCGCCACCAGTGCAAATAAATACGCCGACAAAATAATATACAAAGCCGACAGCACTTCAATAGAGTTCAAGAAAGGTTAGCCGTGTTGGGGAGCTGCAGCGCAAGCAGCTGAGCAAGATGATGAGACTGTGCTTGTTCAACACTTATATCTTCCTCACTCTGAAAGATAAACAAGCATACAGATGACAGGTTTTGCACATAAAAGTATCAGTGCTGACAATTCATCACATTTCTTACTGACGAATAAAGTGACACAGTTTAAAACTGCATTAACACAATATGGTATTGTTCAGGTCAAGACATGGCAGGAAATGACATTGTGAAGGAGTTGGCAGCTTCACGACACCACTGGATTACAGATCAAGAACTCATAAGTATCAATGGTTAGTGTGATGTCAATTTATACCATTTCAGATTGGCAAATAAATAGATGGTTTAAATAATAGTAGAATGATATGACATTGTTCATAGTTAAGACATTGCAGAATATGACATTGTGATGTAGTGGGTATGTTCACCACACCACTGGATTACGGATGAAGAACAGAAGCATACATGCAATGCAAAAGAAGATCACTTGCTCTGTATAGTTTAATTTACATGGTACGAAGAAGGAACTTGGTTGTACAACTGAAAACTTAAATTGAGAAAGGAGAATTATGAACTACATAATAAACTTTAAACAAGCAATTTGATGCAAACACCAAAAATAAACAGCTGTTGCTGTCATGCCTAACCAAATATATACAACAAAGTTTGAAGGCTTGAGATGGACAAACTTACATTGTTGGTGAAGACTGGCTCTATAAAAGCCTTGTCCATGCTGATGGGGGGCAATTCAAGAAGTTTACCACAGAATCTTCTTCAAAAGCATTGCCTTTATTCTACATTTTGTTAAGAGTAAATATAGATGTGATAATATACGAAAAAATGAAGAATATTTAAGATAAGATGAAGAGTGATGCTACATAACCAAGTAGCTATAAATGTAAGTGCAGCGATATGGGCAAAAGGTACAGCCAAGAGCAATGCACAGCTAAACTTCTTCAGTACCATATGGTAAGAGTAAATATAGATCTGATGTGTAGAAAATGGAGGGCAAAGGAAAATAAGCTGCAGAGTGATGGTACATGAACAACTACCTGTCATTATAAGTATATTGATAAAGGACAGCATGTACTTACAAGAACAATGCAGAACTAAAGAAACATTGGCATTGGATATATTCTACACTAATGTAACCATTCATACAGATCAGATAATTTGGAGCGAACAATTGATAAGCAAGCTATCATGCATACTGCTGTTACATAATGAACCAGGTATGTATGCAAGTATAATGATACAGGACAACAGGTACTAACAAGAGCAAAGCAGCGGGCAGCATATTTGCGATATCCTATCGTTCTTGTCAAACCGGAATTCTTCTTCGAGCAGATTTCCTGCAAAAAAGATCCGTAAGGCACATGCGGAAAAGTAGAAGTTGAAATTGTCATGTGATTCCATAGATAGTACCTCATCCTGGGAACGAGATCAGTGCATAACAAGGTTTTTCCATTCAATGTCTTCTAAATTTAGCACAGGAGACTTCACCGGAAATTCGTTTATAGACATACCATCAAAGTGTGATTTCCTCAGGTAACACCGATACTGCTGCAATGCTTCCTTGAAAAGCACAAGCAAGCTTTGCTCGTCATGACTATCCAGATTGACCCTCGCCTAGTTACAACAATGTAATCTAAATCATTGATGTGTTCAATCAGCAGAAAACAGGAAAATAATAACCATGAATAATAGCACTTACACGTAAGTTAGACAGGAAGATGTGAAAATGGTGTTTGTCTTCACAATAATCTTCCCATGATGGGAATATATGCACGTAGTCCCTAACAACATTGAAAGCATTGTCTTTTAAACTGGGAATATGGAATGGGTTCCAATCTGCAGGAATTGGCCATCTCTGCAGTTAGGATAGGTCTTCGGCCAGTGGAATTGCTGTACTTTTTGCTGGAGTGGGATTTTTCTGTGGTACAGCTGGTGCAATGGAAAATGAAATCGGTATACCTTTTGCTGGAGTGCAGGTCCTGTGTGGTGGGGCTAGTGGTGTGGCCAGTGAAGTATGGGTACAGTCTGCTGGAGTCGGTCCTACGTTTTGTGTCACTGGTTGTGCAGCCAATATAAGTGGGGTGTTGTCTGATTTCTCCGGCACCACCATGTTTTTCAAGGACTTTGCTGGTGCTCCTTCAGGTTCGGCAATCACCCTACTCCTTTTTGATGTCTGATGCACAAGAACAACATTTGAGTGGAAAAACATGGTATGATGACAGATGGAATATGTATTGATAATGGATGGGCATGGGATCTCAACATATATGATGAGTAAACTAAGAAGATGGCGGTGCAACAAAGTAGAAGAAATGCAAGACAACATATGCAAGATACCCGCAATCAATAAAACATTGCCAAATTAGAACAAGCACCTTGATGGGTGAACAGGACAGGCCATCTGCCTTTGACTCCTCGAGGTTAGAATAGTCATTAGGATCATATTCTAAACAAGAATCAATAGGTGGGGAGCGTATGAGTTTCATTGCATCCAGAATGACACTCAATGCCTTGGTGCCAATTTTGCAAGTCATTACAGTGTTTAGCTTCAAGAGTGGACTGCTGCTAGTGCGACACAAAGCAGCTACACAGATCATAGTGTAGATATAACGGGAAAACCTTAAGCGTCGGAGTAAAATCAGCAAAGTGGAACTTGCTGGAATATATGTGCTAGTATTGCCGGTACGGCTAGAAAGGCTTCGGATACTAGCTCTCTTCAAGTGAAGGTGCGGTACTGTTAATATTAGTGTAACTCTCAAAGGCGACACAGCTCCCCGCATTTCCTTGCTATTCTTATAGGATTCAAGTGGGCAGGCCACTACAAATCCTATTCCTATGTTTACAAGATCCTACGAATCAAAGAGGCTCAAAGTGTCCATCACAACTGACTGTATAGACCTATACACTGCAAATGTCCCTGCTCATCTTCAGTACAAGGAACATACTGTACTACTATCATACTTCCTCCATTCCAAAATGTAAGTCTTGGTAGAGATTTCCACTATGGATCACATACAGATGTATCCAGATACATTTTAGAGTGTAGATTCGCTCATTTTGCTCCATATGTAGTCCATGGTGGAATCTATACAAAGACTTGTATTTAGGAACAGAGAGAGTACATATTAAAGAAGAATAGAAGAGGAACATGGTAAAGAAGAGCAAGCAGATTTTGGATAATAAAATGTTGGTTCCGCAGTGCCCACACATGATGAACCAGTGCGCATTAAGAATCAAACTCCCAGCTGTCTCTCGACCATTTCAGGCGGTTGGATGAAGATCCTACGTCTCCTAACCCTTCTTCTTCCTCGTCTCTGATTCTTCTCATACAGAACACCGCACGGGCCGCCGGCCGGACCACCGGCCCCCACCGCCTATGTTCCTCCGCAAACCCCACCCCCACCCCCGCCCCAAACCCCACCCGCGTTGAGTTTTCTTCGTTCGGCGAGGCCCCACAACCAACCGAGCCCCTTCGATCACACCGGCGAACTCCGGTGAGCTCTGAAAAATCGACTGACCCAATTTTGAAATTTAGTCTATTGTGCTTTAACTAGTGTGGAATATAAAAGAGGAAAACCATAAGCATTGGGAGTATAGTGTTGAGTGTGCCATGGCGGATCTGAAGGTGCAAACCGGACAAACACAACTTCGCAACCAAGACAAGAAATCAGAGTAAAGCAGTGGCGATCTATTTTCTTGCTGCGATAAATAAGTTGAGCAGATACGAAAGAGTACCGCCTCTGGTGCGGTGCCGTGTACGCATCTGCTGAGAATTTGACAGTGCTGCGGTAGCGATGGCTGTCGGCGGCGTGGAAGCAAATCTTGGAGGGTAGATGGTGGCGGCGGGGCGCGGTGGACGAGACGGTCGTAGGAGCGGCGCCGGCAAGGTGGAAGACGGCGGGGATGAAGCGAGAGGACGGGATGCAAGGATCCCGGTCCGAAGCCGTGGATGAGAGAGGTCGATCTCTTGTAATGGACGACGGTGTCGGGGTATCAGCTCCGACATGGTGGAGGAGGACGGCTGTGGATGGGGTGGCGGACGGCAGCGGACGAAGGAGGGTGGGGTGGAGAGGGTGTTTTGGCGCCCACGGAGTACGAATGGGGAAAAGGGAGGTAGAGAGGAAGGGGGAAACCATGTATTCAGGGCGCGCTTGTCTCAAATGCGAGGAAATTTACAAACTTAGCCCCCATTTCAAATTTCTACTACATCACAACAACATTAGTCGGTTGGGGATAGGTCGGTAATCTCGCATACACCGAATATTTGCCGACGAGAGTTTGTTTTTGGCGCCCACCGTGTATGAATATGAATAGGGGAGGGAGTCGATTTCGGCCGAGGACACACTGTGTTTTGGCGCCCACCGTGTATGAATCCGGGTGAGAGGCGGTTACGTCACGTTTGGGTGAAATTACAAACCTACCCCTATCAAACCAATAGAAATCTAGCAGATAGGCTTTGCGTGGCAGGGATAGGCAGTAGTGATTTCCATCTCGCGGATTTTGGTTTCGGGCGGTTACTGCGACTTTCCCTGTTTCATTCAAATTTTGCAGAGTGCACGTTTACCGTGCCAACTCAATTTGAATCCCGTTTGTATTCTATTTTTTTCGGGCGGGATCCATTTTCAATTGGAATTACATTCTATATACATCATTTTTATATATACTTTCAAAAGCACAACACCATTTATACATAAATATAGTTTACAAATGGCATGATCTCAGATTCATAAGGTTGTATCCATCAATTTGAATTTTCAAATATTTGAAACCAATTTATGTTGAAATCTAATGTATGCATTCCTCGCTAACTGTCGCCAATTAATGTGTGTTTCATGCGGGTTTTTTTACTTCTCAAACATGTATAATGTGTTTCACACACACAACATATAGTGTAATCCCGTTTAGACATTAATTGCATATAAACCATGCATTGTTTGTAATTGAAGAATCTATGGATCACCAATATTGATAAACTATATAACATTACACGTGTGCCCAAATTCAAATGAATATGCTTGTTTGATACACCAATTTGCGTTACGATATTATCGATGTCGTGATCTCCAGTTTAAATATTTGAATCCCCTTTAATCCAGATATTTGTCTCATATAGCTATCACTCATGCTTATATAGGACTATCTCTCTGGACCTATACGCGTTCATCATCTCTCAGGTATTTCTTGTGCTACCTGTATGTGGACAATGATCTTTCATCTTCGTAACACACTGACGGCACTCTCTCCCTCAACCTTCATCACTCTATCTCTCTCTAAGTATATCTCGCTCCCTGCTATGTGTCTCTAACTATGATTCTCCATGTGGAATCTCTTTCTCTCACACAAACACAAAACTTTGTCTCCCGGGGTCTCATTTCTCTCTACTATTCCCATGTGTGCCACTCGCACACCCCTCATACAGAGATGTCTTTCGCTCCTTAGATATGAGAACCTACGACTCTTCCTCTTCAATATATCTTTCTCACACACAAACACAAACTCGGTCTCCCAGGGTCTCATATTTCTCCATTGTTCTCTTGTATGTCGCTCACACACACCCTCTCTCCGTAGAAATATCTTTCTCTCTCGCAGACACAAAACTCCGTCTCTCTGGATCTCATTTCTCTCTGATATCTGTTTGTATGTGACTCACATGCACCCTCTCTCTATCTCTCTCACACCCACACACATAACCCAGCCTTCTGATCCACTCGACTCCTATATCTAACGCACACTAGCTAGCATCTTTATCTTTCTATTTATCTGTTTCTCCATCAACCTTCTTTCTCGCCCTCACTCTTGATTCCTATCACGCATACTACATATGTTTCTCTCTACATGCAGTCAAGTGCCCTCTCACACACATATATAACTTCACCCTTTGAACCACCCGACGGTCATCTCCAACACCCAAACTAGCGGATGTCCCTCTAGCTAGCATCTCCATCTCTGCATCTAGCTGTAGTTTCTCCGTCAACATTTCTTTCTCGCACGGAGTCTTGCTTCCTATCACCCACACTATATATGTCTCTCCATACATATGCATTTATAGGTTGGTCTCTTTTGCACAATCGTTGCACCTCACTCCCTCTGCTCGCCATAGATGCATGCTCCAGCCCACGCCACTATCTCTTAAAGACGAAAACACATGCTCAATTGTCAGGCCTTCTTCCATGCATTCTCACACGCATGCATATTGTCATACCGATCCGTCTCTCCCATGTCGTTGATCTTATGACTTATGTCTTCTTTCTTTTATCTCCATCATGCGGGCGCGCCCACACACACATCCCACGTATACATGTATACCTCTCACACATGCACGTTCAAGGTCTCTATGTCTCCATACGTAGTTAATTACCCTCAATCCTAACGCCACATCGAATCGTTCTCCTCTTTTATGCACATAAATTCCGCCTGGATGGGTAAAACACACACTCACACTTAACAATCTCCTTCTAGCTACCCCCCACCTCTCACTCTTCCCCTATATCCCCGAAACCAATAAGACCATCCCTTTGCTTAATTCCCGCCTACATGCACCATCGATATATAGTAGTCTTCCTCGGTGTCTCTCGAACAAACATGTTCTCTCGATGTCGACTCCTCTAACGCGCACACACCTTCTCTTCCCTCTCTACGGGCATTTTCTCTCTCGCACCCCATCGTTGGTGGCCTCTGCCATACACATCACCTCTCTATGATGAAGCCATGCACACTTAAATTACATCCGCCACAAAGGACCCCGCGACACACACACA
>NC_041392.1:94673296-94711490 GCF_002162155.2 Triticum dicoccoides | reverse complement strand
CCATCCCTCTCTCTCTCACACACACAAACTAAGACTCCATCTCTCTCTCCTCTCTCTCTCTCTCACACACACCCCACACACACACTAAGACTCCATCTCACACACACATGCTCTAGGCGGAGCATTTGTTCCTACCACCCTTCATCCAACCTTACCCGTATGATAAACAATCACCTTTATTTACTTGCATAACATGGACAAATTCCACTTTACTTTAGTAGTCAGCAAACTTATCATCTGTACCTTATAAAAAATGAGTTGGCGGTGATGGTGTGCCTGCCATCTTGTAATACAGTCCGTATGATCTATATCTGAGGATAGAAAGCAAACTATGATTTACAAAAGATACCCGCACCTCTCTCCACATCATTATCTCCCGCAACCTCATTGCTCAGCAATTAAAAAAGGAATAAGTCTCTGGAACAATCTAGCATGCATGGTGGCCGCTGCCGCCTGCCGGCGCCGTCCATCCCCATGCCTCCGCCCATTCCGACCACCAGTCACCACCACGCTCCACTCCTCCTCGCCTTATCTCTCATCTTTCATTTTTTCGATGACATTCTCGAGATACCAGTTTTCTGTTAAAATTCTCGAGATATCATTAGTTTTTACACATGGGATTACTCCTGCATGGGTCAATCACAATAGGTGTTTTGTAAAAAAAAATGCATATTGATGTTCCGTGCAATGCACGAGAATCTTGCTTGTAATTATATAACGCAAATCATGAGCAGGAAGTGACATTTTTTGACACAACCACGTTAACCTGGCCACGTAAATCACTAGCTAAAGTAAATACCATTATACTTATTTCCTGATGCAAAAGGTTGAGTACATATTCGAAGAGTAGAGTCGCACACACGCGCTCTGTCTCTCAGAATCTCTCACACACACACACCAGTTACGTGGCGCCCACTTAAGCAGACACGTATGTTACAATTTGTGCACGCGCGGGTACACGTGATGTTGCGCATTTATTTAAGCCGGAAGGCGAACCCAAACAGTAGCTGCATTCATTCCCCTCCCGCCGCCTCTTCCATGGTCACCGTCGCCCGGTAGCCATGGGCCGGCCGAAGGTAACAACATACGCCATACTCCCGCCGGAGCGGCGCTTTAATATGGAAATTTTAGTGGTCATGCATGCATCTTTTTGTGCTAGCACTCCTATATAAGGGTTGACCGGTCGCTTCCCGCGGAGGTGCACGGGCGGTGGAAGAGGAAGGAGAAGGGAAGTGGGCTGTGGAGTAATGTTTTTTACCACAATTTCTTAGGAAACTGAGTGCAATAATTGAATAGTTTGGCAAACTACCAGTACTACACCTGAAACGATTCAAAACCTATACTCCCTTGCCAGTGCGCGCTTCCCGCGTGAAACGGTCAGCGTCGCCCTGGAGCGTCAGTGCCGCATTAATGCCCGACCAGAGCGGAGGCGACCTCTCACTGGCGCCGGCTTTGAAGTGGCGCGATGGCCGAGAGAGCGCCGCTTCCCGGTGCATGCGACTGCTCCGCGTCAAGACTGGCCATAGGCCCTGTTTGGATCCATGGGTTAGAGTTAGTTTGAGCTAGTTGGGGCTCAAATAGCCCTAAAGTATCCAAGCATGAGGGTTTAAATTGGAGCAAGTTGCACCGAACAAACCAAAAAAACTATCCCACCCAAGAGGTGCTAACTGGAGATAGTTCTCATTGGGACCACTGAAAAATCACTTTTCTCTCTCCATGAAGTGCATTTATTGTCAATCTAACCCTGTCACCCAAACATCTCTTTGGCTACAGTTAGTTCAGGGTTAGTCATGAGTTAGTCTAACCTCTAGCTAAGTTAGAGTATCAAACAGGAGCAGTATAGGACCTGCAAGTTGCTCAAAGCATACAGGCAAATTCGTACGTTAAAGGATTTTTTATTTTTGAAAACGGAACGTGAAAAGAATTTTTTTAGAATGCTCTTGGCATGTCGCTAACATGTGATAGTTAACCGACCTCAATAGACGGCAGAAACGCCAGCCCACCGCACTTTGATAGAGACGAGGAGGGAGAAGCGATACAAGCTGCTGGATTACTAGAGATAGGTGGAGATAGGTGTCGCATGGAAGCCAAGAAATATGGTGATAGCGTGGGTTAGCCATGTACTAGTATGATGTAACTACACTGGGTTGCCGTGTTTCGTACTCTTCCAGTCCACTGTGGAGATGATTGGTTAATTTTATATCGCAGAATAATATTAAATATTATGAGTGCAGACGCTCCACCACAAGGTTCCTTGCTCCTTCTCGGTCGTCCAGAATCTATGTTCTTCCACTCTATTTTTTTACATGAGCTTTGTTCATCCTTTTGCCAACACACGAGACATCTAGCATCAAGGTGCACGTGTTATGCAAGGATCGTTCCATCTATATGACGAACACGTGTGACTGGAACTACGAGACGGACATGTACCCAGGAGTGGATGTACGAACCTGAGTAATGTAGCGCAGTAAGTGAAGTAGAAAGGCACAAATGGTATGAACATGCATGGCATATAGGGTGTGTTTGGTTGCGTTCTCGTCTCAGCATAGTTGTTCCCTCTTCATGCATGCTCAACTCAACACCCCTCTTCATGCATGCTCTCTTCATGCATGCTTCTAGTGTATTTGTGCTAAACATGGTGGTCGGGCGCCGGCGATCATTTAGATTAGGTTTACAGTAGGTTTTTGTATGGTTTGTGCGAAATATGTAATGAATTTCGTCCAGTTTGTAGGAAAAGTTTTCGAAATGTAATGAACTTCATCCGGTTAATTTGAAATTTGCTTTGTTTGCACGAATTTCGTCCGGTTAGTTCATATAGTTGTCGAAAGGTATGCGGGCAGCATCGGATGGCAGCCATCATTTGTGGACCAGTGCTGGAGATGCCCTAACTATCATGCTATAATCGCTAACAATCCTCCATTATTTGGCAGGGAACAGTTATCCCTCGATCAAAATCAGATCCACGGTGTTTCGCACTCCTCCCGCATAAGAGTGTAAACTCTTGCTTACATAAAAATGGAGCAAGAGGACGGCCCTGTAGCACGTCATATCACTCGAACTAGCCCTCCTAACGAGCGGGAAAGCATCGCCCGCGTCATTTTGTTCTGGATTTCTATCGATCGATCGCGCGAAAATGTTACGCTTTGCAAGTTCTAAAGGAAAAGGCAGCACACTTACGACTCGTACACGTCGCAACCCCGACAGTCCGGCTCACACGCCGCTCACCAGAGGGGACACGCGTTGTCTTGCAATTTCACTGACATGTGGGACTATAATTGAATAAACCGTCGATAGCTGAAATCTAATCGCTCGGCGGGCGTCGGCTGAGAAGAGAGAAACTCGGAGGGAGAAGAGATCGCCCGCCCGCCGTGCATGGACTCCAAGAAATATATGGTGATAATGTGAGGTGGGCCATGCTGGAGTCTGGACCGCTTCCGGAGCCCACTCTCACCGCCCTGGCCCCTCAAGACGACAGCTGCCCACCGCATGCATGCATAGCAAGTAGTACTCCTTATGTGGAGGAGAGAGAGGCATTGACAAAGTCAAGGAGTGGGCTCTGCAAGAGCCCGTCTCTACACATGCTCCTAGGTATAAAAAATAATTCTAAAAAAGGCATAAAAAACAATTGTGTCTTAAAAAAGAAAGGTAAAAAACATTTGAGAGGAAATAGATAGAGAGAAAGTGAGAAAAAGTTGTAACCTGGGCATTACATGAGGAAGGAGGGAGTGGTGCACATGCCAAGTTCACTGGGCTACCGTGTTTCACACTCCTCCGTCGTAACAGTGGAGACAATAGCTTTCATCAAAAATAAACAATGAATACTCGTTGCTCGTCCTCTATATCGGAAAGAATACTTTCATTCGCCAACATGTGGGACGTCGACCATCCTGGTCCACCTGCCATGCACAAAATTATCCTGGTCTACCCCGGTCGTATCGCAGGCCCAACCTTTCCCACTGTAAGTTGTTCGGACGAAGGAACCATCATGACTTCATTGAATTCCGCTTCTTCAAGAAAACTTACTGTACCCGCAATACTGCTACCACACGCCAAGACTGGACGGCACTGTACCACGTCATATCACTGAAACCCACTAGGCCAAACTAGCCCGCCTAGGTCATCTATTTTGGAACTGAGGGAGTACATATCTGCGCTGCTATGATTTTGTGTTGCACGTTCTCTGTACTTTTGCTACAAGTTTCCTACCCTATGAACCAAATGAGGCATGAATGTATGTCGACTATTGTCTGATCGATCGCTAAGCCTACAATTTTAGGAGCTAGGGCTATTGGTAGATCGACGAGGGATAAGTATAAGCGTACCACGAGCTCATCAGCCCCAACGTTTCTCTTCGGTGAGTGTTTTGCAAGTACTATAGCTTGCACAGTAGCTAGCCTACTAACACCAAGAATCATCAAACAAGCCCTACTGATATGATAAACAGTTCAAACTTACATCTAAGAATGCCATATATTACATAAAAATCTAGTGAGGATACATGTGTTTCCATAACTCGGAGAGGGTTCGCATGATTCATCGCATGATTCACTATCAAACAAAAGTAGCAAGATCCGCCCACACAAGACAGTGCACTAGCCCTAAGATGGTTTGATAACACGCATCGTTCTGGTAATTAAACACAGGGCAATGCAAACTACCCTGAAGGATTAGCGCGACCAACTATTTCTTGTCATCGATCTCTCGGGCAATGACCACAGCACGGACAGTGGCATGGGAATTGATTTCTGGGGCGATGTCCACAGGACTGACCGCGACGTTGGAATCGATCTCTGGGGCGATGTCCACAGGATGGACAGCGGCATCGGAATCGATCTCCGGGGCAATGCCAACAGGATGGGCCACGACGTCGGAATCATCAAGGACGTCCACTGGCACTTGCACAAACCCTAACATATTAGCAATCACATTGCAAATAATCAAAAACCACAACTATGGTAGTAAGCCATTATTTTTTACCTTGTGCAGCTCACCGGGGGATCTCATCCCTCCAGGGCCCATGTCCTCGTCCTCGATGGGGGCCATCACCTTGCCAGGGGAATACTGCTTCTCAACGGCGACTATCTCCTCAAACTCGGTCTTGAGCCTCGCATAGGTCGCAATCAGAGTTCCTGGGGTAGGCACGGTGGGGACCTTACTGTTCTTCCAACTTTCCTTGAGGAGTTCGTCCGCCAACGTCCTCAACTCTTTGGCCAGTGCTTGTTTCTTGGAGTTCTTCGTCTCCATGGGTTGGCCCGCCAACATGGTCAACTCGTTGGTCGGTGCTCGCTTCCTGGAGATCGCTGTCTCCAGTGGGTTGTTCGCAGGCAACTCTTTGCCTAGTGCTCCAGGATCCATCAATGAACTGACAAACAAAAATCAATCGAAAGGAAACCACAATCGCAATGAAAACGGGAAAAGAATAGGATGTGAGAATCGGTCAGTGCTTCGCAAAAAGAAGATTCTTGGAATGAAAATATAGCAGCATAACTGATTCGCCCACCTTTCCTTCATCGGTACAAAAGAAAAATGGCAGAAGTGAGTAGCCTGGAGTGAGGTTTTCTTCAAGAAAGGGAAGAAAGGGTGTCGGTGTCAAAACCGGCGGATCTCGGGTAGGGGGTCCCGAACTGTGCGTCTAAGGTGGATGGTAACAGGAGGCAAGGGACACAATGCTTACCCAGGTTCGGGCCCTCTCGATGGAGGTAATACCCTACTTCCTGCTTGATTGATCTTGATGATATGAGTAGTACAAGAGTTGATCTACCACGAGATCGTAGAGGCTAAACCCTAGAAGCTAGCCTATGGTATGATTGTTGTTGTCCTATGGACTAAACCGTCCGGTTTATATAGACACCAGAGGGGGCTAGGGTTACACATAGTCGGTTACAACAGGAGGAGATCTACATATCCGTATCGCCAAGCTTGCCTTCCATGCCAAGAGACTCCCATCCGGACATGATACGAAGTCTTCAATCTTGTATCTTCATAATCCAACAGTCCAGCCAAAGGATATAGTCCGGCTGTCCAGATACCCCCTAATCCAGGACTCCCTCAGTAGCCCCCGAACGAGGCTTCAATGACGATGAGTCTGGCGCGCAGATTATCTTCGGCATTGCAAGGCGGGTTCTTCTCCAAATCCTGAAACCTGTTAAATAGTGTCCGGCTTCTCACAAATACTTGCGCTCCTTGGCTTCCACGCCCAATAATGGCCATCTTCCACGTGTCGAACGAATGCAAGGAGCCAGGGCGTTTTTACATCTAACACCCTAGCTATGTGAACAAACCGCCTACTTAAAGAGACGAGGATTCTCATATCCAAACCACACCATTCTTCAGCGAGCATTCATCGGAGCGCGCCTGGGCGAAACCCATCCCAACATGGCCGGCCCGCGCAGCTCCTCCTCTCGCTCCCGTAGCCCTAAGCCCAGAGATTGGATGAAGTGTTCCGTCCTGCATAGCCAATTAGTGAAGCTACAGACCCAGGGATTCCTCCCCCCGGCGTACATGGTGCCTGTTCGAGCCGGGCTTGCCACCTATAACGGCGGAGAGCAAGCGGAGAGCTTTCCCGACCCTTCCAAGGGGGAGCGGGTATGCCACGTTCCTTACTTATTAAGGGGACTCGGATTTCCAATCCATCCGTTCCTGCAAGGGCTCTTCGAGTTTTACGGCCTCCAATTGCATAATCTCACCCCTGCCTCCATATTGCACATCGCCGGATATGTGGCCCGTTGCGAGCTGTTCCTGGGCTGCGAAGCCCATTTTACGCTGTGGAAAAGGTTATTCTGCCTTGTGCCCCGTACACAAGGGGGCTCAATATTTTAAGTGGGCGGAGCCGAAATATGGCGCATCGCCGGGACCGGATACCTATCCGGTACCCCGAAGAAGACGTCTGAAGACCTGCCTTCAGAGTGGTTCTATATAGAGGACGTCCCTCTTCCGGATCCTATTCGGATTGGCCTTCTTGAGTTTAACAATGCTCCTCTGAAGAAGAGCCTAAGCTGGCGACCAAGGAGCCCTTGAGAGGAAGATGATAGAGACGTTTCTTACCTGATAGAGACGTTTCTATATCAGGACTGACTACAACCGAGGTTATGTCAATATGCATTATGCGAGGAGTGTAGCCGCTTCAATATCGAGGCCGCCCCATGTGGGATTTCAACGGGGAAGATGATGCCACCCGCTGCGGCTGTAAGGGGCCGGACTTAGTTGCCGCTCTGGCAAAAATTCCGCCTGATCTGTATAAGGGAGAGGAAGAGGAGTTCCTCCGGATCAAGACGCGGGATGGATTCTCCATGTATATCCTCCGAGCTGGGTAAGCTGCCACTTTTCATGCCCTTCCCTTCTGCATTTCCGCAATAGATATCTTATTTCGCCCGTCCACCGTAGGAGCTGCGCAAGGCAGTAAGGGAGATCAACAGCCCACCTCCACAACCAGAGGAACCTGAACGGTCCCTCGACCCCGGCCTTCAAGAGGACCCGGACATATTTGTGGAGCTGATCGATAGGATATTTTACCAATTAAGCCGCGATGAGGCCATGGTGGCTATTACAGCCGACTACCCGAGGCTACTCCCTGCCTCGCAGGTAAGTGAGACCAGGGGCCCAACCTTAGGAAAGTATACCTTTCTACGCACCTCACTTACCATATATATACGGTGTCTTACAGGGAAGGTCCTCCGGACGCCATGCCGAGCCTGTGGCGAGTGGAAAACAAGGGGTACCGAGGTCAGGCAGGCTGAAAAGGAAAGCGGTTCGGACCGAGACGCCGGCGCAGAGGTATGATATAAAACCTCGCTCCGTGGGCATTGTCTTTGAAAACATAATAACACCGATGTTTCCCAGAAGGAAAAACACTCGCCGGACTATATCCGGAGAAGTTGCCGATCACGCCTCCACTAACCGAACTCCAGGGCCGGACACGAAGGCGGGGCACGCGTCGGATGTCCCTCCTACAGAGGATGCGGATGAAATATCCACTACAAATTCCGAAGTGGAGAGCGCCATGAATCACAGGCGTCGCCGGTCCGTACTCCGTGACGCTTGTTTCTCCCAAGAGGCGTTTGATGCCTTCAATTCAGGAGACGCGTACATCCGTGCTGCTCAAAATGGTCTTGCCAGAGCCACGGACCAGTATGTAAAGGATATACGGGTAAGCAAATTGATGATTATATATATATCAGTAGCCCCTGAGACTTGAAGTAGTTGGCACAACTGATTTAAGGATCATTATCTATGCAAGTTCTTATAGAGAAGAATACCCAATTGTCTCAAGAGCTGGAAGAGGCCGCATTGAAGGAGTCCGAAAAGGCCCCCTCCGGTAACACCTGCTTTAAAGAATGACAGGTACCATATAGGATGCGGCATGCTGAAAGTGCAACTATCCCTAGGTGGTTTTGGTAATTCATAACAACATATAGCTCATTGAGCTAATGCTATTCCAAGACAATTATTTCAGGAAAGCTGAATGATTGGCATGGCATGGATGGTGAAAGTGGAACCCTCAAAATGCTAAGGACAAAGGATTGGCTCAAGCTCAAAAGCTCAAGACTCTTTATTTTACATTTCAGTGATCCAAGATCACATTGAGTCCATAGGAAAAGCCAATACTATCAAGGAGGGATAAGGTGTTGCTTAATGAGCTTTTTGCTTCATGTGCTTAATGATATGCTCCAAAATCCTCAGCTACTTTCCCACTTCCACATATGACCTAAACCCAAAGCCAAACTCGGTCCTACCGATTCTTCCTATTCGGCGCCACCGAGTTTCACATGTCATAAGCCACTGCCAAACCCTAGCGAATCGGTTCTACCGATAGGGATCTCGGTCTCACCGAGATGGGATTGCAATTTCTCTGTTTCCTTTTCATAACTTTTCGGTCTCACCGAAAGAGCGGATCGGTCCCACCGAGATTGCAATGTAAACTCTCTGTTTCCCTTTTGTAACATTTCGGTCTCACCGAAAGAGCAAATCGGTCCCACTGAGTTTACCTGACCAACTCTCTGGTTAGCTAATTACCAAATCGGTCTCACCGAGTTTGTGTAATCGGTCTCACCGAGATTACGTTATGCCCTAACCCTAACCATATCGGTCCTACCGAGTTACATGTCAGTCCCACCGAAAATCTCTAACGGTCACTAGGTTTACTAGTTCGGTCCGACCGAGTTTGTTGATTCGGTCCCACCGAGATTGGTAAATTGTGTGTAACGGTTGGATTTTGTGTGGAGGCTATAAATACCCCTCCACCTCCTCTTCACTTGTGGAGAGAGCCATCAGAACACATCTACACTTCCAACTCATATGCTCTGAGAGAGAACCACCTACTCATGTGTTGAGACCAAGATATTCCATTCCTATCATATGAATCTTGATCTCTAGCCTTCCCCAAGTTGCTTTCCACTCAAATCTTGTTTCTACCCAATCCAAATCCTGTGAGAGAGAGTTGAGTGTTGGGGAGACTATCATTTGAAGCACAAGAGCAAGGAGTTCATCATCAACACACCATTTGTTACTTCTTGGAGAGTGGTGTCTCCTAGATTGGCTAGGTGTCACTTGGGAGCCTCCGACAAGATTGTGGAGTTGAACCAAGGAGTTTGTAAGGGCAAGGAGATGGCCTACTTCATGAAGATCTACCGCTAGTGAGGCAAGTCCTTCGTGGGCGATGGCCATGGTGGGATAGACAAGGTTGCTTCTTCGTGGACCCTTCGTGGGTGGAGCCCTCCGTGGACTCGTGCAACCGTTACCCTTCGTGGGTTGAAGTCTCCATCAACGTGGATGTAGGATAGCACCACCTATCCGAACCACGGGAAAAACATCCGTGTCTCCAATAGCGTTTGAATTCTCCAAACCCTTCTCTTTACATTCTCGCAAGTTGCATGCTTTACTTTCCGCTGCCTATATACTCTTTGCATGCTTGCTTGAATTGTGTGATGATTGCTTGACTTGTCCTAAAGTAGCTAAAATCTGCCAAGAACTAAAATTGGGAAAAGGTTAAGTTTTTATTTGGTCAAGTAGTCTAATCACCCCCCTCTAGACATACTTCTGATCCTACAAGTGGTATCAGAGCTTTGGTCTCCATTTGCTTTGATTTCCATAGCTTTTGGTGGTCATAGCCTTGGTTTCACTACCTAGGAGAGTATGGCGTCTAGCGAGGGAAATTATCACCGTAGAGGTCCTTACTTTGATGGTACTAATTTTGCTAGTTGGAAGCATAAAATGAAAATGCATATTCTTGGACATAACCCCGCCGTTTGGGCTATTGTGTGTGTTGGTTTGCAAGGTTACTTCTTCGATGGGAAAGAACCAAACCGTGAAGCTACCGCGGATGAGTTGAAGATGCTACAATACAACGCACAAGCTTGTGATATTCTCTTCAATGGATTGTGCCCCGAAGAATTCAACAAAATCAGCCGTCTTGAGAATGCTAAGGAAATTTGGGATACTTTGATTGATATGCACGAAGGTACCGACTCCGTCAAGGAATCCAAATTGGATGTGCTTCAAAGTCAACTTGACAAGTTCAAAATGAAGGATGGTGAAGGTGTCGCTGAAATGTACTCTAGGCTTGCTCTCATCAGAAATGAGATTGCCGGCTTAGGGAGTGAAGAGATGACCGATAGATTCATCATCAAGAAGATCCTAAGAGCCTTGGATGGAAAATATGATACCGTGTGCACATTGATCCAAATGATGCCCAATTACAAAGATCTCAAGCCAACGGAGGTCATTGGAAGAATTGTTGCTCACGAGATGTCGCTCAAGGATAAAGAGGAACTTCACAACAAATCAAGTGGTGCTTACAAAGCTTCATGTGAAGCCCCCACATCATCAAGTGAGAAACAAAACTTCAATGAAGAATTGAGCTTAATGGTGAAGAACTTCAACAAGTTCAACAAGAGTAGAAGCAAAGATAGAAGCTCCAAGTCAAGGTCCTACAATGACAAAAGATCTTCTAGTCGAAAGTGAAACTGCTACAATTATGGAAGATCCGGACACTATTCCAATGAGTGTACGGCTCCCTACAAAAGAAGAGAAGATTCTCCAAAAAGAAGAAGCAAAAGAGAAGAATCACCATCAAGAGAGAGAAGGAGTAGAGATGATCGTTATGAACAAAGATACTCACGGAGAAACAAGGAGCTACACAAAACGAAGACATCAAGATCATGTTGGTGAATGGGTATCCGGCTCCGACTCCGACAACCACTCCGAGAGAAGTTATCACTCTGATTCCGAATATACTCAAGATGAAGGTGTTGCCGGTCTAGCACTTGTGTCAACCAACTCCTATGAAATATTTGACTCACCAAATGAAGGAATTGGAAGATGCTTCATGGCCAAAGGTCCTAAGGTAACACACCCTGAGTATGTCGATTTCAATAGTGATGAAGATGACTTGTTAGGTGATGATGATTTACTTGTTGAAAACTCTAGTGATGAATACTATGATGAAACGTCAATTAATCAAGATAAAACGAATGACAATGATAAGGAGAAAATTTAATCTCTAACTAAAGAACTAAACACTCTTAAGTTAGCTCATGAAACTATCTTTGAAGATCATCGAGAACTTTTAAAAGCTCATGAAAAGTTACACTTTGAAAAGCTCAATCTTGAGCAAGAGCATGAGTTTTTAAAGGCAATCAATGATGATCTCCGCATGAAAAGTTCTTCTTACATTGCCAAGAGTTTACTCTTATCCACTTACATGCCTCAAGTCAAGTCTAGTAACAAGAACAAGAAAGATTCTTCCTCTAGTAGTAACAATGATCATGTTAAATCCAATATTGTTGCTTCTAGTAGTTCTCCTGATTCCACTAATGATTTTCTTAGCCAAGTTCCACTTGAGCAAGAAAATAGCTTATTGGAGGGAATCATAGAGAAAGGAGTGTACAAAAGCCTTGCCGGGAGTAAGCAATTTGAGGAGATTGTACGCAAGCAAGGAAGGCACCGGAAGAATCAAGGTGTTGGTTTTGAACGAAAGTTCAATGCCAATGGAGTTGAGTGGGAAGAAGATCAATACCCCAAGACAAAGTTTGTTCCTCAACAAGAGAAGTATGATCCTACTTCTTTCAAGGGGACACAAGCTCACGATGATCTTCGACCACAAGACTACAAGCAAAAAGGCAAGGACAAGCTTCAAGAGGAAATTGATACATTTGAAGAAGCTCCTAAGACCTTAGTCAAGTGGATTCCCAAGACTACTTCAAGTTCCACTTCATCAAGTACGACTACAACTCCAAGGATTCCCATCAAGATGGTGTGGATCCAAAAGAAGAAGGACTAGAGAGTTCTTGAGGCTGACTCCGCCAACATACTTAACTCTTATCATTTTGGCAAGAACAAGTGCAATCAACTTCCACATCTTGCACTAGTTCAAGGAGTCACAAACCCTCTTGTTGGTAAGACAAGGGACAAGGTAACCTAAAAGTTTTCATGGACATCATCTTGTGTGTGCATTACTCTATGTCTATGGATATCCCTGTTTGTTCCTTGTGGGACTAACCCATGTAGGTATTGAGAGTGCAATTCACTCAAAAGGATAGCTTCAAGTGATCTACATCAACATTGAGCATCCACATCTTCAACATCTACATGAAGTCATCATTGACAAAACCCAAGGTTAGTTCATCCCTCTTAGGGGGGATATCACATCTAGGGGGAGCTTTACTCTAAGACTTGAGCTAAAGCAAATCTAATGATGTGAACACAACAATGCTTTATGTAAAGGTGGTAACCCCACTTGTGCTTAAACGATGAGTATGACCTATGATCAAATGTTCTCATTTGACTCCTAAGTCAATATACTCATATATAGATGACCTATTCATCGCCAATCGCTTGATAGATGCTAGAATTGGTTGTGCATGCTTTGCCACATATTTCTATTGCCATTTTATTGTGTGAGCATGTTGAGTGCATATTTTACTCATTCGAGGACATCCACTTGTTGTTTTGATTGTTTGGTTTTGTTTTCTTTTGCCAAGTGGATGGACAAGAATGCCTAAGAACCTTCTCTAGCTATCTATGCTTTTCTCGTCTCAAACTCTATTCATGCTACATCACAAAGTTGATCAAGTCAGATTCGAACCACTCTGTGTGAGGAGCACTCGGAGTCCCCGATTCGTCATAGACTTAAACTTCCAAAACCTCTTTGTGATTCTCGGTCTGACCGATACCCCACTTTTGGTCTTACCGAGATCATTAAGTTGATCTATATTTTCGATCTCGGTGCAACCGATTTGAACCATTCGGTCACACCGAGTTGCAATAAATGTATACAGGTTTGAATCTCGGTGCCACCGAGTTGTTCCACTCGGTCACACCGACAGGGTCGGGCTATATATAGACACGGGCAAAAATTTGGAAATTTCTCCGAACCCCTTCGCCCGCGCGATAGCTCGCTCTGCCAACGTGGTCTCCGGATCGTCTCCTCGCCGCCAGCCGCCTCCAGTCGCTGGTCTTCGTCACCGTCAATGGAATTCAACCCCGCCTTTGCCGCCGTAGCGAGTCTCCGCCGAACTAGGGTATGGACTCGATCTTTGTGCAATTCCCCAATCCGATTCCTAGCACATTGTGATCATATTGATTCTAGCCATGTTTGAAACACTCCAATCCAGTCAATGCGATTCGTAGAGTAGGTTTGATTCGAAATTTTAGGGTTAGGTTTCTGCCGAAACCATCTCGGACCCACCGAGTTGAAAAACTCGGTCCCACCGATTTGGCTCATGCCATTGCACAAGTGAGACTCGGTCTGACCGAGTATTGCTAATCAGTGTGACAGATTTTGGAACTTTGTGAAACCCTAGCAGTCTCGGTGCCACCAAACTGTGACTCGGTCTGACCGAGTTCACTAGTTTAGGTTCCAAAACTGCTTCGGTATCACCGAGTTTAAAAATCGGTAGATCCGAAATGATTTCTGTGGGAGACTAAAACTAAGATTTCGAATCATTCTTTTGCAAAAATCTCTGCATTTTGTGATGCTCATCCACTCTACCTCATCTATAAACTATTCACAGGGTCAGCAGTCAGCTTGTTCATCATGTCAGACCAGAGTGATAGCCAGAATGTGTCAGAACAGCCAGTGCACATGAGTGAGGGCACTAGTCCCTCCAGTTCTTCAGATGAAGGCAGCAGGAGCACTCCCAGTAACCTGCCAAAAGCTGCCACCAGACAAAGGAAGAAGAGAACCTCAGAATCAGAGGATGAGGACTATGTGGCAGAAGAAGAAGCTACTTCCAAGAAAGTTGTGCTCAAGAAGGAGTATGGCTCAGCTGCAGCCATCAAGCCAGGGATGAAAATCAAAAGGTCAGCAGGTAGGCAGCCTATGCCAAAGGCCAGAGCCTCAACAAAGATTCCTGAGAAGCCTGCACACAAAGAGCCAGTTGCTGCTGAAGGGAAGAAGGAAAGGAAAAGAGGCAGATGGTGCAAGAAACTTGATCCAATGGCTGAATTTGAAGAGCATTCTTCTGATGAGGAAGAAGAAGAAGAGGTTGCTGCACCAGCACCTAAGGCACCCAAGCTAATGGGTGATGCAAACAAATCAGCGGCTACTGCATCCAAGCCCAACGAAGCACCCAAGACTGCATCAAAGGCCAAGACAGCTCCAAAGAGGAACACAAGGAGCATACCAGCTGCTGAAAAGAACAAGGCCCCAGTGCCTGACACTGCAGAAGAAGAGGAAGGACAAGTTCTCAGAAAGTTGAAGCCCAAGATCCCAGACCACAATGATGCTCATCCTGTGGCTGAGGATATGAAGATTAGAAGAGACTCAGGGCTGAGAAAGTGGAGAGCAGAAGATCCATATGCTACCAGGAGGAGAACTGCTGTTGACTACAGGTTCCACACTAAGGAACAGCAGGACTTCTCTAAGACAGTCTTATTGGATAAGAAGCCCATTGTTTGTGACATGAGATGGGTCGACTGGGAATACATCAAGGACAATGAAGAGCACTATCCTGGAGTGCAAGACAGCTTCAAGGCTTGTGGAGTAGCTGACTTTGTTGGGCAGAAGCTCACAAAGTGGAATGAAGAGCTGATAATGCAGTTCTACTCCACAGCACACTTTTATCCAGATGGCAGAATTGTATGGATGTCTGAAGGTACAAGGTACCAATCAACAGTTGCTGAGTGGGCACAGCTCATCAATGCCCCAGAGGAGCATGAGGATGACCTAGATATTTATGCCAAAAAGAAGATGGACCACAACATTATGTCCAACATGTACAAAGAGATCCCAAACAAGGCACTTGATACTTTCAAATTTGGATTAGTACATTATCTTCTGTCAGGGTTGCCAACCATCAATTGGATACTGAGGCACACTCTGCTGCCCAAGTCAGGTGATCACAAGATGATCAGAGGCCATGCAATCAACTTGCTTCATATCTTTGATGTACCACAGAAATTCAAAGTCATGAGCCTCATGGTAGAAACAATCAAGAGGACTGCAGCAGACCAGAAGAGGAGCTGTGGATATGCCCCTCAGATCCAGGAGCTGATTAACTCCAAGATGGGCACATGCATATACCTCTTGGACAAGGAACATTTTCCTATTCATCCAGATTTTGAAGATAATGAAGTTGTGATGAACAAGGATGAACCATCTTCAGCCCATGCACAAGCACAGAAGGAGAAGGAAAGGAAGGAGAAAGTTGCAAAGATGCCAACTCAAGAGGAGGCATCTGAATATTTCTTGAAAACCAAGCAAGAGCAGCTCATTTACTTGATTGCATCCACCCTGAGGATAGAGAAAGGACTGGCCACCCTCACTCAGAATCAGGAGAGCTTAGAGAGGATCATAGAACAAAAGTTCTACGACTTGGATGTCAAAGTGACAGAGATTCAGTCTGTAGTGGAGCAACTTCAAGATGACATGCAGGAGAGGAAAGGGAAGACTACCACTGATGCATTTGCCAGAGTGCCACGAGCTCAGAGGTCGTCTGTAGTGCCAGTTCCTGACACCAGAGCAACCACCTCAGCTCCAGCCACAGCACCAGCCCAACCAGCTCCAGCATCTACTTCAGCTCCAGCTCCAACCACGTCTACAGAAGCCTTCGTCCTTGGAGTGATCCAGACTCCACCACCACTAGAAGATCAAGCCTGAGTGTCGATCTAGCACTATGCATTTTCTAGGAACTTTTTGGTAACTTGTTGCCAAAGGGGGAGAAAAATGTATAGATCATAGGCTTCGAGCGAGAGTGTTGCTTTTATTCTCTCTTGCTTTATTTGGTGGTTTTTCAAACTTTGTTTGCTTTTGGTCGAGATACTTTGATATGCTTGTGAGACATTGATGATCATGTGTTTGATCATAAGCCACACTTATGCATGCTTGATATATCTTATCTATCTTATGTGATCATTCACTTTTCTTGGTGATGAGTGCATGTATCTCATTCTTATCATTTTGAGCGCTCCACCAGGATGTATGTGACATGGAAGAGTAACCCATGATTCTAACTCTTTGTGCATTTGCAGTCCAAAGCAAATTTTAAATATGCACAAATTTAGGGGGAGCTCTTACTTATCACATAATTCTCAAAGCGACGATATAATTCATTCTTATTATCATTTGTCGAAGCTTTGATCTATATGTTGTCATCAATTACCAAAAAGGGGGAGATTGAAAGTGCAACTATCCCTAGGTGGTTTTGGTAATTCATAACAACATATAGCTCATTGAGCTAATGCTATTCCAAGACAATTATTTCAGGAAAGCTCAATGATTGGCATGGCATGGATGGTGAAAGTGGAACCCTCAAAATGCTAAGGACAAAGGATTGGCTCAAGCTCAAAAGCTCAAGACTCTTCATTTTACATTTTAGTGATCCAAGATCACATTGAGTCCATAGGAAAAGCCAATACTATCAAGGAGGGATGAGGTGTTGCTTAATGAGCTTTTTGCTTCATGTGCTTAATGATATGCTCCAAAATCCTCAGCTACTTTCCCACTTCCACATATGACCTAAACCCAAAGCCAAACTCGGTCCTACCGATTCTTCCTATCCGGCGCCACCGAGTTTCACATGTCATAAGCCACTGCCAAACCCTAGCAAATCGGTTCTACCGATAGGGATCTCGGTCTCACCGAGATGGGATTGCAATTTCTCTGTTTCCTTTTCGTAACTTTTCGGTCTCACCGAAAGAGCGGATCGGTCCCACCGAGATTGCAATGTAAACTCTCTGTTTCCCTTTTGTAACATTTCGGTCTCACCGAAAGAGGAAATCGGTCCCACTGAGTTTACCTGACCAACTCTCTGGTTAGCTAATTACCAAATCGGTCTCACCGAGTTTGTGTAATCGGTCTCACCGAGATTATGTTATGCCCTAACCCTAACCATATCGGTCCTACCGAGTTGCATGTCAGTCCCACTGAAAATCTCTAACGGCCACTTGGTTTACTATTTCGGTCCGACCGAGTTTGTTGATTCGGTCCCACCGAGATTGGTAAATTGTGTGTAACGGTTGGATTTTGTGTGGAGGCTATAAATACCCCTCCACCTCCTCTTCACTCGTGGAGAGATCTATCAGAACACATCTACACTTCCAACTCATATGTTCTGAGAGAGAACCACCTACTCATGTGTTGAGACCAAGATATTCCATTCCTGTCATATGAATCTTGATCTCTAGCCTTCCCCAAGTTGCTTTCCACTCAAATCTTCTTTCTACCCAATCCAAATCCTGTGAGATAGAGTTGAGTGTTGGGGAGACTATCATTTGAAGCACAAGAGCAAGGAGTTCATCATCAACACACCATTTGTTACTTCTTGGAGAGTGGTGTCTCCTAGATTGGCTAGGTGTCACTTGGGAGCCTCCGACAAGATTGTGGAGTTGAACCAAGGAGTTTGTAAGGGCAAGGAGATCGCCTATTTCATGAAGATCTACCGCTAGTGAGGCAAGTCCTTCGTGGGCGATGGCCATGGTGGGATAGACAAGGTTGCTTCTTCGTGGGTGGAGCCCTCCGTGGACTCGCGCAACCGCTACCCTTCGTGGGTTGAAGTCTCCATCAACGTGAATGTTGGATAGCACCACCTATCCGAACCACGGGAAAAACATCCGTGTCTCCAATAGCGTTTGAATTCTCAAAACCCTTCTCTTTACATTCTCGCAAGTTGCATGCTTTACTTTCCGCTGCCTATATACTCTTTGCATGCTTGCTTGAATTGTCTGATGATTGCTTGACTTGTCCTAAAGTAGCTAAAATCTGCCAAGAACTAAAATTGGGAAAAGGTTAAGTTTTTATTTGGTCAAGTAGTCTAATCACCCCCCCCCCTCTAGACATACTTCCGATCCTACACATGCACGTAATTCTGACAAGAAATATTGTAGATGACACCGGAGTGAATCCGGATGAGCAACATGTCATACAGCAGCTAAAGGCTGGCGAGCGCGTGCTCACAGAGGTTAGGCAGGAGAAAAACGATCTCCAAGATGCCAATACCCAGCTGAGCGAGGAACTAAAGGATGTTCGCGCCTAGCTGTCGGACTCCGTGAAGGAGAACAAGCGGCTTCGACGCGGCATTTTCAGTAAGTGCTTGAACGAACTTTAAAAAGAGTTCGGCGAAGAAGCCAGCTAACAGAGTTATGTCTGCAGGTATGCTGACAGGTCGTCCCGCGGATGAGATGCCCGGGTATGCGGGTGATCTTCTACCAGAGCTCTTACAACTGCACGAACAAGTTCGGCAGGTGATGCAAGGTATTGCCCAGGCCTTGTGGCCATTCGTCTCCCTGCCCGAAGGCCTTGGAGAGCTTGCGGAGAAGCTCAAGGGAGCGCGGTGGTGCTTCCGATTATGGAAGATATCGGCTAGCCATCAAGGTGCCAGGGAAGCCTGGGCCATGGTGAAGACGCGGTATACCAAGGCTGACTCAAACCACATGGCCGAGGTCGGGCCTGTGGGGCCCGATGGGAAAGAAATCCCTGTCAGTTTGGTGTATCACCAAGTAGAGTTAGCCGCCAAGTATTCCCAACAGGATTGTAGGCTAGATAGCCTGTTGGATGGCATAGAAGAAGAATTTAATCAGTCTAAGTGAGTATGTAATTTAAACGACATGTAGAATGTCTCTAGCCGGATTGTAAATCATTTGTCATGGCGGACCTTTTCGCTTAAACCTCTGGACCCGATAGTCCGGAGTGTATCCGAATACCCGCTCAGTTATGTAAAACTAGGGTATGCGTGGAAACCAGGCGTAGGGGTCATAATTGCTTGAACAGACAAGTACCCAACTAGTTATATTATATTACATGGGTAGTAAGAAACATCTTCCAGGGAGAATAGTTTCGTTAAGGGTTCCTTTCCCTGGGTACGCATGCCCTAATGTGCATGTCCAAACTGCGAGAAGAAACGCAGAAAAAAACATCTGGGGGCAAGTGGAAAAAATAAAAAGTCATCTTTTATTCACCGACCGAATATTCCCTTAAGAACGCTAGCTTTCGGATCCACCCAGTCTGAGGTACACATCCGGCTGACCCGGCAGTAACAATCGCAGAGGTGCTCCCCTTATGCCCTAGCCGAATTAACGGGAATGTAGGGCATAAATACAAGAGCCAGGCAACCCAGCTTGGAGAAAACTTAAGTCATATCGATGCATATAGTGGTGAAAAAAGGTACATGCGGAAGCATAACACATGTGCGGGGAGTGAAGCCCTTAAAATAATTAAGCTTCTGTACAAGAAGCCCCCAGGTATAATGAGCGCGGCTAGCGCATCAAGGTTGTGTAATCAAAACACATCTTAGCCATTCAAGGCCTCAAAAGAAAAGGGGAAGAAAGAAAGATAGAAAAGACAGCTGACAAATATATAAAAATATGACAGAGGTAAGGAGACGAACACGGAGTCCGGCACTAGGCATAGAATCTTCGGAGTCTGGCTGCGTTCCATGGATTTGGCTCGAGTCGATTGTCTGATGCATCCCGCAGACTGTACGCTCCACCGGTTAGAACCTGGTCAATAATGAAGGGACCCTCCCATTTGGGCTTGAGCTTGTCCTTTTTCTTCTCTGGTAGGCGTAGAACTAACTCGCCAACATTATAAGTTTTGGCCCGTACTTCTCTACTTTGGTATCTTCTAGCCTGTTGCTGATAGAATGCGGAATGAGCTTTTGCCACGTCATGCTCCTCCTCGAGGGCGTCCAAACTGTCCTGCCGATTGAGCTCGGCCTCTCTTTCTTCATACATGCACACTCGAGGTGAGTGATGAATTATGTCGCAGGGCAAAACCGCCTCTGCGCTGTACACCCTAAAGAACGGTGTGTATCCGGTAGTGCGATTCAGCGTGGTCCGCAGCCCCCAGAGTACGGAGTCGAGTTCCTCTACCCAGTGCGTGTTAGATTCCTTTAAGGACCGCACTAATCTGGGTTTGATGCCGCTCATGATAAGACCATTTGCTCGTTCGACTTGACCGTTAGTTTGTGGATGATAGACGGAAGCATAATCGAGCTTGATGCCCATATTGCTGCACCATAGTTTCACCTTGTCGGTAGTGAAGTTCGTGCCTTTGTCAGTGATGATGATGTGGGGGACACCATAACGGTGTACAATCCCGGATATGAAGTCTATCACTGGTCCGGATTCGGCCGTTTTAATAGGCTTGGCTTCTATCCATTTGCTGAATTTATCCACCATTACCAGTAAGTATTTTTTCTTATGGGTTGCCCCTTTAAGGGGTCCAACCATGTCAAGCCCCCAGACCGCAAAAGGCCAGGTAATGGGGATTGTTTGTAGGGCGACGGGTGGCATATGGCTTTGGTTTGCTAAAAGCTGGCAACCGACGCAGCGTTGGACCAAGTCCTGTGCATCTGCCCGGGCCTTTGGCCAATAAAATCCTATACGGAAGGCCTTACTTACGTGGGCCCGGGCTGTGGCGTGGTGGCCACCGAGTCCGGCGTGGATATCTGCCAGAAGCTTCCGCCCTTCCTCTTCGGAGATGCACCTTTGAAGGACTCTAGTGGTGCTTTTCTTATAGAGCTCTCCCTCGTGGACCTTGTAAGCTTTGGATCGCCACACAATGCAGCATGCCTCATTTTGGTCCTCGGGAAGTTCCTGCCTGGTTAGGTAGGCCATGGGGCGATGGCGGCCATTATTACGTGGGCTGAAGGTGTTATTTCGGTGGCGGAGCCACCAATTATGTCAGAGTGTTCGGTATCTGGCATTGTAGCCGGGTCCGGGCTGTTGTTGCTTGTTTCCCCTTCCCATACCACGGATGGCTTAAACAGCCTTTCCAAGAATATGTTGGGTGCGACCGGATTGCGCTTGGCGCCGATACAGGCGAGGATATCCGCCGCCTGATTATTTTCCCGAGCCACATGGTGGAATTCGAGCCCCTCGGACCAACCTGACATCTTGAGTACGGCATTGCGATAAGCAGCCATTTCCGGATCTTTAGCATCAAAGTCTCCATTTATTTGGGATATTACGAGGTTCGAGTCCCCGCGCACCTCCAGGCATTGAATGCCCATGGAAACTGCCATCCGGAGACCATGTAACAGGGCCTCGTATTCGGCGGCATTGTTGGACTCTGTGTACATTATTTGGAGTACATATTGGACTGTATCTCCAGTAGGGGACGTCAGGACGACACCAGCCGCCAGACCGGCCAACATTTTAGAGCCGTCGAAGTGCATAGTCCAATTGGAGTATGCGCCGTACTCTTTAGGGAGTTCGGCTTCTGCCATTCGGCGGCAAAATCGGCCAATACCTGCGACTTAATAGCTCGCCGAGGTTTATATGTTATGTCAAACGGGAGGAGCTCAATGGCCCATTTGGCAATCCGGCCTGTGGCGTCGCAGTTGTTTATTATGTCGTTCAGTGGCACTTCCGAGGCCACTGTAATTGAACATTCTTGAAAGTAGTGTCGTAGTTTCCGGGATGCCATGAATACCGCATACGCTATCTTTTGATAATGCGGGTACCGTGATTTGCATGGGGTGAGGACAGTGGATACATAATATACCTGCCTTTGAAGGGGAAATTTATGTCAGTCCGTTTCTCGTTCGACGACGAGCACTGCACTTACGACTTGACGAGTCGCCACTATATATAGCAGCATTGGTTCACCGATGTTTGGCGCGGCCAGGATTGGGTTGGTGGCCAGTATGGCTTTTATTTCTTCCAATCCGGCCGTGGCAGCATCCATCCACTCGAAGTGTTTGGTGCACCGAAGAAGGCGATAGAGAGGTAGTTCCTTTTCTCCTAATCGGGAGATAAAGCGGCTTAAGGCCGCAACACATCCAGTTAATTTCTGGATTTGTTTGAGGTCTGCTGGGGTGGCCAATTGTTACAGGGCTCGGATTTTAGCTGGATTTTCTTCAATTCCTCTACTGGAGACGATAAAACCCAGGAGCTTTCAGGCGGGCACGCCGAAAATGCATTTTTCCAGATTGAGCTTGATGTCATATGTTCGGAGGTTGTCGAACGTAAGCCTCAAGTCGTCTATTAAAGAGTCAACGTGTCTGGTTTTGACGACAACATCGTCTACGTAGGCTTCCACTGTTTTGCCGATCTGCTTTTCCAGGCATGTCTGAATCATGCGTTGATACGTTGAACCGGCGTTTTTAAGCTCAAAAGGCATTGTGTTGAAACAGAAGGGGTCGTATGGCGTGATAAATGCCGTTGCGGCTTGGTCGGACTCGGTCATCTTGATTTGGTGGTAGCCGGAGTATGCATCGAGGAAGCACAATGAGTCGTGTCTCGCGGTGGCATCGATAATTTGATCGATGCGGGGCAGGGGGAAGGGATCCTTTGGGAAAGCTTTATTGAGGTCTTTGAAATCGACACATAGGCGCCAGGATTTGTCCTTCTTTGGCACCATCACCAGGTTTGCTAGCCTGTCCGGATGTTTTATTTCTCTGATGAATCCGGCCTCCAATAACTTGGCTAGCTCCTCACCCATAGCTTGTCGCTTAGGTTCAGAAAAACACCAAAGAGTCTGCTTGACCGGCTTGAATCCTTTTAGGATGTTAAGGCTATGCTCGGCCAACTTGCATGGGATTCCTGTCATATCTGATGGGTGCCAGGCAAATATATCCCAATTCTTGCGTAGGAATTCCCGTAGTGCAGCGTCCACAGCGGGGTTTAACTGTGCCCCAATTGAGGCTGTTTTGGTAGGGTCCGTTGGGCGGACTTGGAATTTGACTATTTTGTCCGCTGGTTTGAAAGAGGTACAGTGGACTTCGATCTCTTGTCGAGTATCATGTCGTCCCTGTCCACGGTCGAGCGTAGCGCAGTTAAATCCTCTGCCGCTAGGGCTTCGGATAGTGCCTCGAGGGCTAGTGCGGCTGTCTTGTTTTCAGCGTGGAGTGTTATGTCCGGATCGCTAGCTAGAGTGATAATTCCATTGGGCCCAGGAATTTTAAGCTTCATGTACCCATAATGGGGTATAGCTTGGAAGATCGTGGATGCCTCCCGCCCTAGAAGGGCGTGGTATCCACTACTGAACGGGGCCACTTGGAATGTTATTTCTTCGGACCTGTAATTTTCCGATGTGCCGAATACCACATCTAGTGTGATTTTCCCAGCACAACGTGCCTCCCGGCTGAGGATAATTCCTCTAAAGGTTGTGCTGCTTTGCTCAATGTGGTTCCAGTCTATTTCCATTTTGTGAAGAGTTTCTTCGTAAATGAGGTTTAATCCGCTGCGCCGTCCATGAGCACTTTAGTGAGTCGAAAGCCATCCACAATTGGACTAAGGACTAATGCGGCTGGTACTCGGGTTGTTCGGCTTTTAGGTTCATCACTGGCATTGCAGGTGATAGCCGTGTCGCTCCATGGATTTATTGCTGCCGCCTGGCAGATCTCGGCAAGGCTGCGGAGTGCTCGCTTGCGCCTATTATTTGAGGCGAATGTCTCAAAGACTGTTAGGACCGTATTGTAATTCACGCGATGTTGCTCTGCGGTGTTTTGAATGAGGAGATCCTCGCCGCTCTTAGCAACCTGCCGGAGTACCCAACATGCTCTAAGGCTGTGTGTTGGTATGGTATCCACCGTACTCTAAATTTTGCAAGGTCCGTTAAGCCATCCCTCCAATACGGTTCCATGCCCTGTAATGGGATTTTTCTTTTTTGCCATTGAATCGGGCGACTTACGAGGTTGCTCTCTTTTAATTCAGATTGGGTGTTTAGCCAGAGCCGGGTTATCCCAAAATTTTGTTTCTGTTTTCCAGGCACTCTCCATTGCACTGTACTTCCGTACTATAGCCTCCAAGTCGGCGAAGTGTGCTATGTTGCGGTAGCTTATGGCGTTTAGGATTCCCTTGTCCGTGCAATTATTGTAGAAGAATGAAATTGCGTCTTCCTCACGATAGTCCTTGACCTTGTTCATTACAAGGAGGAATCTGGCCCAATAGTGATGTATTGTTTCTTGGGGCTCTTGTCTAATGTGGGAGAGATTGCTTATATCTGGGTGGGTGGGTGGATTTGAGTCCGGGCCCTGACCCAATCTGAGACCCAGGGGCATGGGAGTTTCTGATCCAGGGAGTTCAGGCTCCGGGATGTCTCCCAATAGGTCTGGCCCACTGCCTGATTCTAGGTTCAAGGCTTGGAAGATGTCCTCCAGTATACGGGTATCTGGCTCGGAGAGCTCTGGAATCCGGACATAGTTTGTCCTCAAGATTGAGGAAGAATTACCGCGTTGTTCCTCCACCACCGCTATCTGATGGGTGACCGGCGGAGAGTTAATCTCCCTTTGGTCGGGTTTAAGCCCGATCCGATCATAGTTCGTAGCGACTCCCAAAGCGGCGATGCGATCCAGGAGCTCGTTTAGGGAAGAGAGCTCCACCAGATCCATCTGCTCAGCAAGTTCCGAGCCGATGTGGAGGCTGTTTTCGATGACCCAAGAAGTCGTCGTTGGCGTGGCAGCCGAATGGGCGGTCATGACGAACTCGCCTAGCCAGAGAGTCTGGCCGACAGCCAGGGCTCCCCCAGAGGTGACGCTGTCCTTGACAACGAGACGAGACATCCTTCCTTAAGGTGACATCACAGTGGAACTCTCAATGAAAGCACCAATGTCGATGTCAAAACCGGCGGATCTCGGGTAGGGGGTCCTGAACTGTGCGTCTAAGGTGGATGGTAACAGGAGGCAAGGGACACAATGTTTACCCAGGTTCAGGACCTCTCGATGGAGGTAATACCCTACTTCCTGCTTGATTGATCTTGATGATATGAGTAGTACAAGAGTTGATCTACCACGAGATCGTAGAGGCTAAACCCTAGAAGCTAGCCTATGGTATGATTGTTGTTGTCCTATGGTCTAAACCCTCCGGTTTATATAGACACCGGAGGGGGCTAGGGTTACACATAGTCGGTTACAACAGGAGGAGATCTACATATCCGTATCGCCAAGCTTGCCTTCCACGCCAAGTGTCGGTGTCAAAACCGGCGGATCTCGGGTAGGGGGTCCCGAACTGTGCATCTAGGCGGATGGTAACAGGAGACAAGGGACACAATGTTTTACCCAGGTCCGGGCCCTCTTGATGGAGGTAAAACCCTACGTCCTGCTTGATTAATATTGAAGATATGGGTAGTACAAGAGTAGATCTACCACGAGATCAAGGAGGCTAAACCCTAGAAGCTAGCCTATGGTATGATTGTTGTATGTTGTCCTACGGACTAAAACCCTCCAGTTTATATAGACACCGAAGAGGGTTAGGGTTACACAAAGTCGGTTACAATGGTAGGAGATCTAAATATCCGCATTGCCAAGCTTGCTTCCATGCCAAGGAAAGTCCCTTCCGGACACGGGACGAAGTCTTCAATCTTGTATCTTCATAGTCCAGGAGTCCGGCTGAAGGTATAGTCCGGCCATCCGGACACCCCCTAATCCAGGACTCCCTCAGTAGCCCCTGAACCAGGCTTCAATGACGACGAGTCCGGCGCGCAAATTGTCTTCGGCATTGCAAGGCGGGTTCCTCCTCCAAGTACTTCATAAAAGATTGTAAACACTAAGGATAGTGTCTGGCTCTGCAAAATAAGTTTCCACATATTGCCATAGAGAGAATAATATTTACACAAATCTAATCTGCTGACGTATCCCGTAGCGTGATATCACACTACGGCCAAGCCTTTATTCGAATCGTTTTTACTCCCTCACCTCAGCGCAGTTTGCGAGGCGATTTCCTTGGCACGTCTTGTCAAAGCAGAGATTGTGTCCCCTCATTTACGGGATTCTCATCAATACGGACGTGGGTAACCTAACCGCGCCATTTATCACGGCGCTTGGGAGATAGGCGAGTTTTACCAGGCTGGTGGGGACGCATAGTCGCATCCGCCCATATAAGGGGATAAGGATCCACCTTTTTACCTACGCCTTCTTCCTCCTTTGCATATCCATCTTCCGTGCACTCGAGCTCCAGCGCCCAAGTCCGCACTTCCCACCTCAACCTTCTCCAGCCATGTCCGGAGCGGGAGGCAAGTGGATGGTCTCCTCCATCACGGAGGGCCACATCAAAAAACTAAGGAAGGCCGGATACTTTTCTAACATCATCGCGCACCGGCTTCCCGAAAAGGGGCAGCTCCTCCCCACCCCAGGGCCCCATGAGAGGGTTGTATTCCTTCCCCACTTCCTCCACGGACTGGGTTTTCCTCTCCACCCATTCGTCCGGGGGCTCATGTTCTACTATGGCCTGGATTTCCACGATCTGGCCCCGAACTTCGTCCTCAACATATCGGCGTTTATCGTCGTGTGCAAGGCTTTCCTCTGCATCCGCCCCCATTTCGGCCTATGGCTCAAGACCTTCAACATCAAGCCGAAGGTGGTGCGTGGCAACCAGGCGGAATGCGGAGGCACCATGGCGGGCAAGATGGACAACGTCCTATGGCTCGAGGGCTCCTTTGTGGAGACCCTGAAGGGGTGGCAGTCAGCGTGGTTTTACATCACCGAGCCGCGCGATCCGAAATGGATCGCAGCCCCTGAGTTCCGGTCCCG
This sequence comes from Triticum dicoccoides, assembly GCF_002162155.2. Classification (NCBI taxonomy): domain Eukaryota; kingdom Viridiplantae; phylum Streptophyta; class Magnoliopsida; order Poales; family Poaceae; genus Triticum; species Triticum dicoccoides. The sequence continues at coordinate 94,684,584 of NC_041392.1, read as the reverse complement.
ACCCCCTACGCGTCTCACGTCTTGGAAGGAGACGGGCCTGTCGTGGGGCAACAAAGGAGAGGTGACCGGACTGCAAAAATGCATCCAAACCCTGGTGAACAAGCAGCTCAAGCTTGTCAATATAGTCCAGGTTATGCTCATCTGCCGGATCCTCCCGTGTCAACAATGGGATTTCAATATGTGGGAGTTCGACCCGGCGCAGCACGCAACCCTGAGCAGGCTCTTCGACACAACGTACGAAGACGCCTGGAAGGTGCTATTCAAAGGCGCCGAGGCTCCCGCATCCGCTTCCGAGGACCGCGGATTCAGCACGCAGCGTCACGCTAGCGAGGTAAGCTATTTTTTCCTTTTACAAGATGTTGGTTTTTCATAGTTTGATCTATGCGGGATCTAAACTCCCTTTCCTTTGACAGGATTGGCAGGTGAAGTCCGGACAGATCGACTGTCCGGCCCCTTTGCCTGAAGACCCAGCCAATGCTCACTTAGTGAAGCTGCTGGCTCCGGCACCTTACGTGGTGCCGGAGAAGAAGGACAAGAAGAAGGCCACGGGGACTCGAAAGAGTTCCCGGCGTATGGTGGTGTCGGACTCATCATCCGACGACTCCGAGACGCCCTCCTCCCGTGAAGACGAGGAGGAGGAAGAAGAAACCTCTCCCCCTCCAGCGGGGGGAGGAAAGAAGAGGAAGGCCGCCCCAACGGGGGAGGCCGAAGGGTCCAAGAAGGGGAAGACCCTCCCTCCGGACTACTCCACCAACGCCGACGAGGGCGAAGAGGAGTGGCCGCATAGGGCCAAGCGCCTGGGGGAATCGTAAGTATTCGAATACCAGAGTAACTCATAATATTCCTTTGTTGCACAGCTTTTCCTTATGTCGAATAGAATTATGCAGCCCGCCCAAGGCCGGGCTCGACGAGTCGTCGAGCGGCTCCCTGGATTCGTCCGACGTGAATTCAGTTCCGCCCGCTGCCTCCCCCCGCACTGCGGACGACGCCGAAGTGGCGTCGCGACAAGTTCTGGGCCAAGAGGAGGTGGTCCTGGAGGAGCCGCGAGGTGACCTCCCGGACTCCAGGAGTAAAGGGGACAAGACCCCCAGGGCTCCAAGTCCGGCTTTGCACCGGACACCGCGCCGGAATCCTCAACGGTTCCGGACTGCGACAGGCGACCTCCTTCTAAGAGGAGCAAGCCTACTAAGCCGGCGGCCTCCGTCCAACCGGAGGCGCCGGACAATCTGTTGGAGGTGCTTAAGGGCACCTCCATCGACGAGGAGCACCGTACTATTATGAGTAGGTGATCCAGAAGGTTCAGTCTGCCAAGAGCGGACTGAGTGAAGCTTGTGCCAGCCTTCTAACAGGCTTCGAGGTAAGTGAAAAATATGTGAAAAGATTACCGCATAGACAGTAGCCCCTGATGCTCTGTTTGGCGTTCGAAAAGAAAAGCCGAATAGAGGATCTAATAAATTTCACAGGAGTCTAACAAAAAAGAGTCAATATGCGTATGCAGGCTTCGTTGCTAGCGACCGCCGCACTGACTGCGGAGGTTGGCACACTGAAGCATGGCCTCGAGCGGTCCGAGCAAGAGCTCGGCCTTGCCAAGCGGCAGCTCGAGGAGAAAGAAGGTAAGAGATACCTTATAGAAAAATATATAAAAGATGCAATTGCAAAAAATGACAGGATTAACGTGGCTTATTGTAGGGGCCACAACTGAGGTGGCAACCCTCAAGCAAGCGCTGGCTGAGGCCGAGAAGAAAGCGACCACGGAGCGCACCGAGCGGGAGAAATATGAGGCGCAAGTTGGCGAGATACGGCAAGAGCTCCAGGCTCTCATGGAAAAACATGAGAGTTTGGAGCTTGACTCAAGGACGCGAGCGTCCGAGCTTGCGGCGGCTACCGAAAGTGCCAAGTCTGCCAAGGCCGAATCCCAGAAGGCCCTCCAGGAGTTGGATGCGGTGAAAAAGATAGCGGCGGGTAAGGCATTCTTTATGCAAAGCAGACATATAAAAGTAAGCTACTTTTTACTTACCCGAATCCGGAGCTCTCCAGGGGCATTCGCAGATCTTCCCCGTAGCGTATCCGATGCCGCCGCATTCTACCGAGCCGAGGAAGGCAGCTCGACTGAGAAGGTGTTCTGGTCTCAGTATGCTGAGGCCGGACACCCTGTGCCCCTGAGCGACCAGCTGAAGCAGCTGGTCGAGCTCCACAAGGCGGCCGAACAGGCCATGAAGGGCCTCATAGTTCGGCTGTGGCCTGAAAACGCTCTGCCTGGGAGCTACTTCGGACTGGTGTAGCGGCTGGTGGCGGCCTGTCCAAGGCTCAAGGTCATCAAGCGCTCCGTCTGCATCGAAGGTGCCCGGAGGGCCCTTGCCCGCGCTAAGGTGCACTGGGGCAAGCTGGACGGTGAGAAGCTTGTGAAGGACGGGCCACTGCCGGGGAAAGAGCATCGCAAACCCGAGAACTATTATAATGATGTTCTGAAGGGTGCCCGCCTTATGGCGGATGAATGTACCAAGGATGTAATTTTTGAGTAAACTCGCTCGTATTGTCCTGTGCGTTGAAAACTTGTTCATATGCGCTAAGCAATGCTTTTTGAATTTAAAATATTACTTTCTGTGCGCCCGTTTATCAAAAATTGAGAGATGGCCTGTCGTTGGCTTCTGCCCCCATGCCACTAGTGCTGGGGTGTTCGGGATAAACCTGAGCGCTCTTTTTCCCATATTTGGGTCCTTCGAGTGAGGCGCTCAGCACAACGAACAAGGCAATCGGACTATAATGCTTAAACACTCTCACTTAGCCATAGAACTCTATAATTTTAAATTTCGGCGAAGCCCCTAGTATTCGGAAGACCGCGTTCGGGGCGCTATCCACGCCTTGGTCGGACAAAGACGACTCCTCGCTCGAAGCGGCATAAGTCTTTAGGGACTCGAAAAACCTCTCGAACAGTGACCGGTGTCTCGCTTCATCATGACAGACAGTTTTGGCTTTCTCTACTGAGGTGCTCAGCCCAGCTCAACTGGGGCACAATCGCAGTAGTTCTCTTAGTGCTACCTTAGCCGATATAGCGGAACGTAAGGCACCAAAACATAGGAGTCGGGCAAACCCAACTATTGACCCAAGACATGATTCGGAGCCGATGCATATAATGCTATAAGTTCGGGGTGCCGCACTTGTGAAAGTGTTCGGACTTTTCGCACCATATTGAGGGGTACTTAAGCCCCTGGTGCATTGGCCGTACCACGGTGTACGGATGCAACATGTCATTAGTGAACATATATTCATAAAAATAGTAATGCAAAAATAGATAAAAGCTATGCATTGTTTATTAAAAATGCTGCGATCAAAGCAGAACGATACAAATAGCGCGATAAGCAAAAGGTTGGACTATTTAACATGTCCGGTCCAGGGGCAGGTTGCGGAATTGTATGCAAAACAGGTATACTGCTCGTGATAGAGACCACCTGGGAGTTACATAATGCGCCATGGCTTGTCTCCTTCCCTGGTTCTTGCATCGTTTGTGCGGCAGTTGAATTGCCGAACAGGTTGTCCGAAGAATGGAGTACTGAAAGTAAGAGAAAGAAAAAGAGAAAAAAAATCGGCATCCCCTAGTACGGTTTAAGCCGGGTTTTGGGCGTGCCGTCATGGTGCCCCTCCCCCTGTGCCCATGGTATTTCAAGAGCGTAGTTATGTACGCGAAGCACCGGTTTCGCTATATTGTGAGGGCTAGGGTTGGGGCCGCATTCCTACGCCTGCTCAGAACGTGCCACGCGGTCTTGTTGTAGGTTACTCCGGGCGTGCTTGACAGTGTCCGGCCTTTTGACGGCCGGACTAGAGAGCTGCCTTGAGAGGCTGCTTTGTACTTCCACTACGAGGGACGCCGTGTGCTCCTCCGTTCGGAGGGAGCTTTTGGTGTTTCCATTGACCGTGATTACTCCTCGAGGGCCTTGCATCTTGAGCTTAAGGTATGCGTAGTGTGGTACCGCATTGAACTTTGCAAAAGCGGTTCGCCCGAGCAGTGCGTGATAGCCACTGCGGAACGGGACTATGTCGAAGATTAACTCCTCACTTCGGAAATTACCCGGAGATCCGAAGACCACTTCAAGTGTGACTGAGCCTGTACAATTGTCCTCTACACCTGGTATGACGCCTTTAGAGGTTGTTTTGGTGGGCTTAATCCTCGAGGGATCTATGCCCATTTTCTGCACTGTATCCTGGTAAAGCAAGTTCAGGCTACTGCCGCCGTCCATAAGGACTCTTGTGAGATGAAATCTGTCAATAATTGGGTCTAGAACCAATGCGGCAAACCCGCCCTAACGGATGCTAGTGGGGTGGTCCCTTCGATCAAAAGTGATCGGGCAGGAGGACCATGGGTTGAACTTTGGGGCGACTGGCTCCATCGCGTATACGTCACGTAACGCACGCTTCCGCTCCCTCTTGGGGATGTGGGTTGCGTATATCATGTTCACCATACGCACTTGTGGGGGAAAACCCTTCTGTCCACTATTTTTCAGCGGCCTGGGCTGCTCCTCGTCGTCGCTACACAGCCCCTTGTCTCTATTTTCGGCATTTAACTTGCCTGCCTGCTTGAACACCCAACAATCCCTGTTGGTGTGATTGGCTGGCTTTTCGGGGGTGCCATGTATCTGGCACAAGCGGTTGAGTATTTGGTCCAAACTGGACGGGCCCTAAGTATTTCTTTTGAATGCCTTTTTCCGCTGACCGGATTTGTAGCCTCTGAATCCGGCATTAACTGTCGTATCCTCGTTGATGTCACTGTTAACGCGGTGCTTTTGTCCTTGGTATCCGAATTACCAAGGTTCTTGGTTAAGTTATTGCTGCGAGCTAGCCAGCTGTCTTCTCCCGCGCAAAAGCGGGTCATGAGTGTCGTGAGGGCTGCCATAGATTTCGGCTTTTCCTGTCCAAGTTGCCGGGCAAGCCACTCGTCGCGAATATTATGCTTGAAGGCTGCTAGGGCCTCTGCGTCCGGACAGTCGACTATTTGGTTTTTCTTTGTTAGGAACCGTGTCCAAAATTGCCTGGCCGATTCCTCTGGCTACTGAATTATGTGGCTTAGGTCATCGGCGTCTGGTGGTCACACATAGGTACCCTGGAAATTGTCGAGGAATGAGGCTTCCAGGTCCTCCCAAGAACCGATTGATTCTGCCGGCGAGCTATTAAGCCAATCCCGGGCTGGTCCCTTAAGTTTGAGTGGGATGTATTTGATGGCGCGTAGATCATCGCCGCGGGCCATGTGGATATGAAGGAGATAATCCTCGATCCATACCGCAGGATCTGTTGTGCCATCATATGATTCGGTGTTCACGGCTTTGAAACCCTCAGGGATTTTATGATCCATTACTTCATCTGTGAAGCATAGTGGGTGTGCGACGCCTCTGTATTGGGCTATATCACGATGCAGCTCAAACGAGCTTTGTCTATTGTGTTCGGCCCGGCCGGATTTATTATATCCAGAGTGACGATCACCGTCACGTGCCGTGGGGCACCCGCGCGATCCGTAGATCGACCTTGTTTGGCTTGCCTTGTCCTCCAATATGTCTCACAGGTCTGGCGCATTTTCCTGTGCCTTAGTATATTTTGAGGGGCGCCGGGGCGCGGCTTGAGTGGAGGGCCGAGAGGCCTATCTGTCACGGCGACGAGGTGGCCGGTCGTCCATGTCATGCACCAGTGATGTAGGTTTAGGTGCTTCCTCCTCTAATCGGGGTAGCAGCCTGCGCTTTGGGTAGCTCTTGGAGGGACGTTCGAGTTCATACTCTTCGGCCGCGAGGACTTCAGTCCATTTGTCGGCTAGCAAATCTTGATCAACTCTAAGCTGTTGCTACTTTTTCTTGAGGCTACTTGCCGTGGCCATATGCCTGCGTTTCAAGCGCTCTTGTTCGACAGGATCCTGTGGCACGACGAATTCGTCGTCGTCGAGGCTTGCCTCGTCTTCGGAGGGAGGCATATAATTATCATTGTCAACCTCTCTGTATGCCGCTCTCTCGTGAGGGCTGGCTTCTCCATCTTCATGTGTTGAATCTTGCTGGAGGGGGTGTTCTTCCGCGCTATCCGGAGTAGTATTATCTCCTGTGCCGGACTCACCATTTTTGCTTTGGCGGGATTTAGAGCGGTGCCGCTGACACCGGTGCTTAGGTTGCTTCTTGGAGGGGTCATCCCCCGCCGTTCCATCTCCATCTCCTTATTTTGGGGTATCCACCATGTATATGTCATACGACGAGGTGGCTTTCCAGTGCCCTATAGGTGCTTGTTCTTGATCGTCTCCTGCATCGGCGTCCATACTGTCGATGTCTTCGGAGTCGAAGTCGAGCATGTCGGTTAAATCATCGACAGTGGCTACGAAGTGGGTGGTGGGTGGGCTTTGAATTTCTTCATCATCTGTATCCCAACCTTGCTGACCGTAGTCCGGCCAGGGCTCTCCTGATAAAGAGAGAGACTTTAGTGACTTCAGAATGTCGCCGAAGGGCGAGTGCTGAAAGATGTCCACGGCGGTGAACTCCATGATCGGCGCCCAATCGGATTCGATCGGCAGGGGCGCGGAGGGCTCGGAGTCCGGAGAGGAATCCGGCTCGGAGTTCAGCTCGATCGCCTTTGGGATCGCAGCCCCTGAGGCGGCGTCCAACCACTCATCCTCGATCCGCGCAGTAGGCTCTGAATTAAGGGTCGGAACCGACGTGTGTGCGGCCTCCAGGGCACTGTTCGGCGGCAGAGCTAGATCATGCCCATTGTGACAGTGCGGCGCACTCGGCTATGGCTCGAATCCATCGAGGATCAAGTCCCCGCGGACGTCAGCCGTGTAGTTTAAACTTCCAAACCTGACCTGATGGCCAGGGGCGTAGCTTTCGATCTGCTCCAGATGGCCAAGTGAATTGGCCCGCAGTGCGAAGCCGCCGAAGACAAAGATCTGTCCGGGGAGAAAAGTCTCACCCTGGACTGCATCGTTATTGATGATTGGAGGAGCCATCGGGCCTAAAAGCGACGACACAGAGGAACTCTCAATGAAAGCACCAATGTCGGTGTCAAAACCGGCGGATCTCGGGTAGGGGGTCCCGAACTGTGCGTCTAGGCGGATGGTAACAGGAGACAAGGGACACAATGTTTTACCCAGGTTCAGGCCCTCTTGATGGAGGTAAAACCCTACGTCCTGCTTGATTAATATTGAAGATATGGGTAGTACAAGAGTAGATCTACCACAAGATCAAGGAGGCTAAACCCTAGAAGCTAGCCTATGGTATGATTGTTGTATGTTGTCCTACGGACTAAAACCCTCCGGTTTATATAGACACCGGAGAGGGTTAGGGTTACACAAAGTCAGTTACAATGGTAGGAGATCTAAATATCCGCATCGCCAAGCTTGCCTTCCACGCCAAGGAAAGTCCCTTCCGGACACGGGACGAAGTCTTCAATCTTGTATCTTCATAGTCCAGGAGTCCGGCTGAAGGTATAGTCTGGCCATCCGGACACCCCCTAATCCAGGACTCCCTCACCAAGAGAGTCCCATCCGGACACGAGACAAAGTCTTCAATCTTGTATCTTCATAATCCAACAGTTCGGCTGTCCGGATACCCCCTAATCTAGGACTCCCTCAAAGGGCTTGAACGAGCGTTCCAGTGAAATGATGGTTGCTTCGTCCAGTCCAACTTGGAGGCCACCTTACCACTGCTGGTAAAGGTGTGGGTTTTGTGATATGACGGGTCATGACGGCCACACTGAGGTGACAGGTGAGTCTCGACTGTAGCACCTCGCTGTGATTTGGTGGATGGCACGCGGGCCCGGATGCTTTGAAATGTCCCGCATGTAGATAGAGCGGCTAGTCATATAGGAGTGCTCAATATTGTGCAGCGCGACCAAGGCGGAGAGGAAAACGAGAGAACTACATAATTAATGCATGAGTTTAATTAGGGTAGTTTTGTAAAGTACGAGATACATTCCTCCAATCGCAAAATGCCTTGGTTCATGAGATTTGAGATTTGAGCCCTATAAACCGGAAGGGAGGGAGTACTGCACACGGTGTAGTCTAGTCACTTGTTGAAATCTCTAGAAAGGCAAATACTCCTTTCCGGTTACAGGGCTGTACTACTCCCTCCGTCTAGGTGCGTAAGTCATCTTACGAAAACCAAATAGTCCCAAAACACTTAGGCGCGGTCCATTAACTTCTACCTTGTTTCTTGTTTCTTGACATATCAACCAATAAGAGATGAGAGGTGTGCATGCTTTTAATGACTTGCAATGGCTAGGTCATTGCATGCAATGCTATTAATTAGCAAATAAACATTGGTGACCCCAGGAGGAAATGGTGCTAAGCGTGTGGACCTATGCAGAATGAGTATCAACCAATGGATAATGGAGTTTAATTGTTAAACAATAGCAATTTTGTTTCATGCAAGAGCCTGGCTAGTACTCCAAGGAACCGCACCACGCGAGTGTTCGCAACTGCCACATTCGGGTTGCGCTTGGCTCTTCGCCTCTTTGAGAAGACGAACAATGATGTTACTCCTACTTCTACAGTATCTAATCCACTGCTGCATGTCCGTCCACCTCGTGCGGGAGGGATAGCGTGTAGCGAAAGCTTCTACTTACTGCTCCTGCCTTTGCGTCTATGATAGGTGGGCCCAACAGGTGGTTGGCCCTCCTGTCATGCAGCCAAAGGCAGGTGTAGTTACGGCACTGGAGCTCAGTCCGCGAGGGAGAGGGCGTTGTAGTAATCAAATTTCTCGGTCTTGTACGAGTCGACGCGACACATCAAAGCACTGCACTCGATATAAGTCTTTTTACACATTTCAAATGGGCTACTTCGTATGTAGGAGTAGACATATTCTGCTTCGTATGTAGTCACTTGTTGCAATCTCTAAAAAGACTTATATTTTGAAACGGAGGGAGTACAACGCATGCATGCATGCCGTGACTTTCCTTTTGATACTTGCATGTGTTGATTTGATGCACCTTGCCAAATTTTGACTATAAATTTAACTAACAAAATTTTCATGCATGTCACAAAAAATCACGGGGCTGTTTGCATTGTGACTATGTTTGTCTTATGTTGCCACATTATTTTTCCCACACTTGCCACACTTGCCTAACCTGAGTTGCTCAAATTGTTAGACACACTTTGGCTTGCCTAAGGGAATATTGCCACAATTTTTGTGTCTATGACATGTGGGGTTCACTGCTAATAAAAAAATTCTTGTCTTAGGTCTGGCTAATAAAAAAGACTTATATTTAAGAACGGAGGGAGTATAAAATATAAATAATAATGCATGTTGGGGCAACCCACGTTTCCGCTAATTTTAGCCGTGGGCTTGTTCACAATTTTTACGAGGGGGTAGTTGTTCATTTAATGGAGGGACTTGTAGTACCAGACTTGAACGATACAAAGTGCGACCTGGCACACCGTAACACCACTTGGAACAAGCGGGTAGCTATCTCAAAAAACAATCAACAACTAAAAAACCGCGACCTGGCATGTAGTAGTACACAATTTTAAACGATTGTCTTGATGGAGTGAAAAAGGAAAACTACCCCACTACGTATATATAGGACAGAGCATCCACGCTTGCTTGCTAGGTTTGCTCTATTCACACACTCTCATCCTCTCTAGATCTAAACAAGATAGGGGTAGTAACACTGTCTTTCTCCCTTCAAAAAACACTGGCTTTCAATCCTCACCACTGGTTATAGATCCGGACGTATCCCCCTCCGCCGGTGAAGGGGAGGAGGGGCAGCATTTAGGCCGTCGTCGACAGTGAGGGAGGAGACCCACTGCCGGCCGCACCGTTATCTCTGGCCGAGCGGCGGCGCGGGAGGTCCTCTGATCCCTTCGTCGTTGCCTGTGGGTGGATCCGGCCTCCCGCCGCCCACCTATCCACATCCCGACGACCGTCAGGTATATCTTCGTTTGAAACCGCCTTAGCTCTACTTCCCCAGCTTGCTACGTCACTGCATGTGCATCATTTTCTACCTCTCAGCCCCTCTCGATCGGATGGTCCAACGTCACATTTTTTCCTTCTATTGTTAGAGGTAAAGCTACCTCATGGAGTCGAATCTTGTAGTACTTGGTTCAAACAAGAAATAAAGTGGGGGGGTGGGGGAATTTAGTATGTACATCGGACTAGGTACAAACAGGAAGGAAAGGGGGTGAAAGTAGTACAGACTAGTCATCCAACTGGTTTCTTGGTCGAAAAGGGAAATATAGGGGTCATGATGTACACAGTGGTATGACCAGGACTAGATTTGCTATCCACACATAGGAGTAGGTGGCTAGAGTGAACAAAAATGGGACCAACTCAGATATGTTTCTTGGATGTTTGTTTCTCCGGGCAACAAACTATGAATCACGACTTTATGCCCCTGTTTACGTACATGGTGCGGGACTGCTGGTGCACCCACTGTCCCATGCCCTTATACCAAATATTTAGGCTCCGTTCGGAATAGAGGGGCAGAAAACATAGATCTTGATGAAAATAGAGGAACATGAAAGGAATGTAGGTATAAAACTATGGAACAGCGAACCGGAGGAAACTCTCAAGAGAATGTGTTCGGATGGACTACGAAATGTACATATTTGTTTTTTAAGAGTAGCATGCTTGGCAGTATGAGATGCTATTTGTTTTGTAACATCCCAAATTTTCAATTTGGAATGTTATACATTAGATCATCATTACATATCATATTTTGTTTGCCTTTGGTTTTGATCCTAGAAATTCTACGCAACTCAAGGACCCAAGGACAGAGTTGGGGATTTCGTTATTTTCATATTTGAGTTCTCTCAAATTTTGAGAATAGGATCATTTGATTTTAATTATTTTATATTCAATTATTTCTATTATAAAAATATGAGAGAGGGAATAAAATAAATTTCTCAAAATAAAGAAATATTGAGGATATAATAATAAAATCAAATAAGATTTTATTTCGGAGTTTTTCGCTATTTTATTTGAATTTAGGAAAAATATGCGTTTTTAACAATTGCATTTAGGCCCCAAATAAATGTTCACCTTGTCCGGCTTGATTTTAGAAGTCGGGGAAAATTTATTTCGGGATTTTTGGAGTCCATTTAGTATTTCTTTTGTTAGTTTTTCTGTGCGGAATTATTATTTAAAAAAAAGATCCGAACCGACTCTGGGCCGTAACTGGCCAGGACTCCGCCTGGCCGGGGCTTTATAAGCCACTGCCCCGGGGCCCGAGCCAGCCCAGCCCGAGCCAAACCCTAGCCCCGCCCGATCCGCGCCGTCGCCGCCCGATCCGCGCCGTGCCGTTGCCCGCTGCCGCCGCCGCCGCCGGAGACG
>NC_041392.1:94657480-94672641 GCF_002162155.2 Triticum dicoccoides | reverse complement strand
GAGGTTTACCTCGATCCCGTCGCCGTTTTTTTTACAAAAACCGCTCGGTTTTTCGCGGTTTTTTTTAGTTTCTGTTTTTATTATTAGATCGGTTTTTATTTTTCGGTTTAGTTTATTTAGCGGGCATTCGCTCGTTCGTTTGTTTTAACGAATGTGTTCGTCGTTTAGATCCAGATAACGAACGATCGTTCGTTAATCTGTTCGTCATTTTTCTTTTTCTCGAATTTTCCGCAATTATTTCTGATCCAATTTTCGTTTTAGTATAACTTCTCGCTCGTTTATCAGAATCATGCGATTCAAGCGCCTGGAGTTTCATCTCGAAACCCACTTTCCGTTTAACCAACTTAAACAAGTTTTTGCTTCTGTAAAATTTGACTTAGGTCCAGATTAGTAAAACGAAGTTTGTTTCTTTCGCCGTTTGACTTTCGTAGCTTCGTTTGATTTGATTCTTTTTGCAAACCGGAGTTCTTAAGTTGAACTTTCTGGTTAGATCTCTTATTCGAGTTTTACCTATGCATTAGATGAGTACTTATTGTATGCTTGTTTGTTTGTTTGCGATAGAGTACCCGGAGTGCGCTGCCTGTTACTTCGAATCTCTAGGTTTCGCGGATCATCAGCAAGGCAAGTAACACTTTGATCATACCTTCATACTACCCAGTTTTTATTGCATTAGATCAATCCTTAAACATTTACATGATTAGGATCTAATTAAACTGTGGGATGGGAAGTAGATGAGGTAGTACCTATTACCCGTTGTATTATCAAACCTTTGGGAGTTACTTCTACGTTTGGTTATGATGCCATGCTATGCTAGTGGACATGGATTGGGTGAGTGATATCCATGACAGATGTGAAATTGTTAATTAATGGTTTATCTAAGGTGGCAACTTAAACACACATCTGGGTGGATTGAGGTACCTGGGTATTCCAGGATTGCCTGTTTTTTTATGGACCGCCACCCAGGCTCAAAGGGATCATGAGATTTTTCATACTAGAAACTTCCGTGTGTAGCCACAAGCTATTATGGGCTCTAGCATAGTTGATTAAGTCGTGCAAACTCTTATAGTGGTAGACTAGCAGATGTAGGGGAACGTAGGTGTAACGGTCTACCCATCGTAAGGTGCTAGCGCTTCTGAAAGACTATGTCTCGGTCATCCGTTTCTCAAACATCATATAGTGCGAGAAATCCAACGGAGGAGATCGAGTCTTGTGGGGAAAAGTGCGCAAACCTCTGAAGAGTGTATAAACTAATCATGGTTAGCCGTGTCCCCGGTTATGGACGTTTTTGAGTATCTAGTACTTGGATTATCATGTGAATCTCATCATGTTACTTTAATTAATATTGTTGGTTTTAATGATGATTATCTTTAATTGGGATTGAGGGTGCTGTCAACCATTCTCAATGTTTAACAATCACCATGATAGTTAAATAAAATTTATTTCCTTTGCAGTAGGCAAAAATTGGCTTTACGCAAAACTGTAACCATAGAGCTTTCCACCAGCCATATATGCATGTAGTATAGCTTTGTTCTTTCATTACTCTCTATGTGTTACATTGCCAGCATATTCCATGTGCTGACCCGTTTTCGAGCTGCAACATTTCATGCTGCAGACTTTTTAGACGATGAGTAAGGTGCCTTTAGGTCGTGGTTCTATACTCAGTGATGCCGTTGGAGTTGATGGACTCTCTTATCTTCCAAGCCTTCCGCTGTTATCGTTATTAGATGGCCTTAAGCCATATTTATTGTAATAAGTTCTATTTTGAGACATTCGATGTAATAAGTGTGCGATTGCTACTCTGTTATAAATCCTTCAAGTATTGTGTGGTGTCAGCATTACTGATCCAGGGATGACACCTGAGCACAGAGATCAGACTGTTTGAGGTCTGGTCGCTACAAGATGGTATCATAGCACACGCTGACTGTAGGACACGACCACTAAGCTAAAGCCCTAGATCACTACTCTCTTCTCATTTCTGACTCCTCACCTTTTCTACTCTTTTAGGATGACAGAAGCGAGGATCAAGTTCACATAGCCGGATGAAGATACACCCTTTGGACAACACCTGAAGGAAGTCACTAAGTACCTGAGCATCAGAATACCAAGCTTCACCGAGACCTACAACGCCACTTTACCCGAAGAGGAGCGTTGGAAGATTCAAGATCAAGTTCCAAGAAGGACGTTCGCGCCAGTCACGGAGCCCATAGAGTGTATTTTTAATGCACCAACCTGGAGTCTAGGAAAGAGCATGGCAGCTCACATCACCATGGGACGCATTGGTGAAGTCTACCAAGATGACCTCAAGGATACTATCTACCGGATTTGTGGGCGCCAAGATGAACAATGGGAGATTGTTAGCACCAAGAAGGATAGATCCATTGCAGCCTTCATCCAGGAGTTAAGCCAGCACATTCGCCGTCAAGAGAACCAGATGTGCGCAGACATGATGGAGTTGAAAAAAGCAAAGGCCAGGATCATCGAACTAGAAGGAGAACTGAAGGCCACTCGCAAGGACTACATGGAGGAGATCGTCACTCTAGTGAGACAGAACGGCGACCTTAAGGAGAAGATTGAAGTATTCATGGGAGGTTCTGCACCAAAAAGAGAAGACGAAGATTGCACTTGTCCAGAGAACTACATCATCATCGACGACACCGATTCCGATCCTAGTGATGATGAATTCGAAGACGAAGCTGGAGCAGATATCATGGAGTCCTCATCGGAGTAGTTTTTCTAGTAGACCACCATAACAGTAGTAGTGTTCCGCCATGTATATAGAATAGTCCAAGCACTTTTACGATAGTTCTAGACCGATTGTATGCCTTGATTGATTGAATGAAGTGATTTTCTGTGCATTTGCCTCATGTGCATTTGGGTAGTGTTTTCTCTTCAGACCTCATTCTATTCTTAATTCTCATCTTTTATAAACCCTCAGATGCCTCCGAGACGTGACAATGGATTTGCTTTACCATCGGAGCTCACTCAGTTGATCCAGCAGCAGAATGCTTTGATGCAGTTGCTAGTCCAGAACCAGAATCAGGGAAACAACAACAACAACAAGAACAACCCACCACCGCCACCACCTGTTGATCACTTAACTCGTTTTCTTAGGCTGAATCCGCCAGTGTTCTCCAGTAGCACCGAGCCGATAGTGGCAGATGATTGGCTCCACAAGACAGGGAGGGAGTTGACCACTGCAGGATGTACAGATGGGGAAAAGGTGAAATTTGCCGCTCATCAGCTTGAAGGACCCGCAGCAGCATGGTGGGAGAATTTTACAGCCACTTACCCTGTAGACACTGTCACATGGGATCAATTTAAGCAGGCTTTCCGTACCGCCCATGTTTCAGCAGGAGCTATGGCCATGAAGAAGCGTGAGTTTAGTAACTTGCGCCAAGGAGGACGGACAGTTGGCCAGTATGTGGATGACTTTAGTAAGCTAGCATGTTATGCCCCAGATGACGTTGCTACGAATGCAGCTAAGTAGGAGAAGTTTCTGGAAGGACTGAATGACGAGCTGAGCATGCAGTTGATGGTAGCAAGCTTCAACAACTACTAGGAGTTGGTAGATCATGCTCTTATGATTAAAGGGAAGCAGCAGCAAATTGAAAATCGCAAGAGGAAGTATGGACAAGGCAAGTACAACTCAGGAGCTCAGTAGAAGCCCCGTCTTACCCCTAAACCGGGAGATCATTTTCAGCACACCCATGGAGGAGGTAGCTCGCACAATCATAATGGCCCCAAAAATGGTAATGGGAATGGAGGAAGCAATGGCCAGAACCGTACCATCCCATCAACCCCAGCCAAGAGAGACCTGAGCCAAGTCACCTTCTTTAAGTGTCAGAAGACCGGACATTATGCCAATGAGTGTCCTGAAGGTCAGAATGGCAATGGAAGCTCTGGAAAGAAGCCGAACCCTTTCAACAGGGGACAGGTGAACCACGTTAACGTGGAGGAGGTTGAAGCCCAGCCTGATGCAGTAATAGGTAAGTTTTTGGTTAAGTCATTTACTGCACTCATTCTTTTTGATACTGGTGCATCGCATTCATACATATCAAGGGGATTCGCGGATAAGTATAACTTGCCCACTAAGGTTCGTAGAACACCAATGTTAGTAAGCTCACCTGGAGCGGAGTATATGGCCAGTCGTGGATGTTTTCAAGTGCCATTGAGCATAGGTAGGCATGTGTTTCCCTTGGATTTAATCATATTGGAATCGCAAGGATTGAATGTAATTCTGGGTATGGATTGGCTATCGATGTATGGAGGGAACATCGATTGCGCCAGTAAGTCGATTTTGCTTACGACACCAGAAGGAAAAAGGATCAAGTATGTATCCCGGCATGTGCCAAAGAGGAATCAAGTAAATTCCTTATCAGGAGTTGTGCAGGAGGAAGTACCAGTGGTAAAGGATTTCCCTGATGTATTTCCTGAGGAGTTGCCAAGCGGGCCACCAGATAGAGATATTGAGTTTTTGATTGAGCTTTTGCCAGGCACAGGGACAATATCTAAGAGACCATACAGGATGCCCGCAAAAGATTTGGAGGAGATTAAGAAGCAGATTAAGGAGTTACTGGATAAAGGTTTTATTCGCCCAAGTTCTTCGCCTTGGGGATCGCCAGTACTTCTAGTGGAGAAGAAGGATGGATCCTTAAGAATGGTTGTTGATTATCGTGGATTGAATGAAGTAACAATCAAGAACAAGTACCAACTACCGATGATCAATGACCTGTTTGATCGATTGCAAGGATCTAAGGTATTTTCAAAAATCGATGTGCGATCAGGGTACCATCAATTGAAGATTCGAGAGCAGGACATACCTAAGACAGCTTTCACCACAAGATATGGGCTGTATGAGTATACCGTTATGTCATTTGGACTGACTAACGCACCTGCCTATTTTATGAACATGATGAACAAAGTGTTTATGGAGTTTTTGGATAAGTTCGTCGTGGTGTTCATTGATGATATTCTGGTTTACTCGAAGAATGAAGAGGAGCATAAAGAACATTTGCGATTGGTACTTGAGAAGCTCAGAGAACATCAGTTATATGCCAAGTTCAGCAACTCTGAGTTTTGGTTGAAGGAAGTGGGATTCCTCGGACACGTTATATCCGGAGAAGGAATAGCAGTTGATCCCAGAAAGGTTGTCACTGTGACAAATTGGGAAGCACCAACAATAGTTGGAGAGATCCGTAGTTTCCTTGGACTCGCAGGATACTACTAGAGATTTATTGAGAACTTCTTGAAGATTCCAAAGCCTATGACGGAGTTGTTGAAGAAGGATACCAAGTTCATACGGACTGAGGATTGTGAGGCTTGTTTCCAGGAGTTGAAGAAACGTTTGGTTACCTCACCAGTGTTGATTCTGCCAGATCAGAACAAGGATTATGAGGTATATTGTGATGCTTCACGTCGAGGACTTGGAGCCGTGCTTATGCAAGAGGGAAGAGTTGTTTCGTATGCTTCACGACAACTGAAACCTCATGAATTGAATTATGCCACCCATGATTTGGAGTTAGCAGCCGTAGTGCATGCATTGAAAACTTGGAGAAATTTCCTCATTGGAAACCATTGTGAGGTGTACACGGATCACAAGAGTTTGAAATATATCTTCACGCAGAAAGAGCTAAACCTCAGACAAAGGAGATGGTTGGAGCTCATCAAGGATTATGATATGAGATTGCATTACCATCCCGGAAAGGCTAATGTAGTAGCTGACGCATTGAGTCGTAAGAGCCATGTCAATACACTAATGAGCGAAAATTTACCAAAAGAGTTAGCAGAGGATCTTCGTGAGCTATGTTTGGAGATAGTTCCGAGAGGCTATGTAGCAGCATTGGAGATCTAGTCTACCATGATGGATAGGATCAGAGAAGCCCAGAAGATTGACAAGGAGATTGCCTCTATAAAGGAGAACATGAGCAAAGGGAAGGCTAAAGGATGTCGTGAGGATGAGCATGATACATTATGGTTTGAGGATCGTGTTTATGTGCCAAATGACCCGGAGATCAGGAAGTTAATTCTGCAAGAGGCGCATCACTCACCATATTCGATTCACCCAGGAAATACCAAGATGTATTTGGATTTAAAGGATACTTTCTGGTGGACCCGAATGAAGAAAGATATTGAGGACTATGTAGCAGTTTGTGATGTATGCCAGAGAGTAAAGGCAGAGCATCAGAAGCCAGCAGGATTGCTACAACCATTGCCGATACCAAAATGGAAGTGGGACAAGTTAGGCATGGACTTTATCACGGGATTACCCAGGACTCGTTCTGGCTATGACTCGATTTGGGTTGTAGTTCATCGATTAACGAAGGTAGCTCATTTCATCCTAGTAAAGACAACTTACACTAGTGCTAAGTTGGCAAAGATATACATGACCAGGATCGTATGCTTGCATGGAGTTCCGAGGAGTATCATATCAGATAGAGGAACCCAGTTTACCTCAAAGATCTGGAATCAGTTGCACGAAACCTTGGGTACCAGACTAGAATTCAGCACAGCTTTTCATCCATACACAGATGGACAGACCGAGAGAGTTAATCAGATTTTGGAGGACATGCTGAGAGCCTGTGCGCTAGATTATGGATCTAGTTGGGATGACAATTTGCCATATGCAGAGTTCTCTTACAACAATAGCTATCAATCCAGTTTAAAGATGGCCCCTTTCGAAGCCTTGTACGGAAGGAGGTGCAGGACACCGTTGTCGTGGGACGAAGTTGGAGACCGCCAGTTGTTTGGACCTGATTTGATTAAGGAGTCTGAAAAGAAGGTGAAATTGATTCACGATAGGCTCAAGGTAGCCCAGTACAGGCAGAAGAGCTACACAGATTCTAAACGCAAGGAGACAATTTATGAAGTCGGAGACCGAGTTTATCTTCGAGTATCTCCACTTCGGGGAATTAAGCACTTTGGAGTTAAGGGAAAGTTAGCGCCCCGTTTTGTAGGACCATACCGAGTTTTGGAACGTATGGGAGAAGTGGCCTACAAGTTGGAATTTCCCGAAGGATTGTCAAGAGTACATGATGTGTTCCACGTTTCTCAGTTGAAGAAGTGTCGCGCGAAGATGGCTGATATACCTTTGAGAGATACAATTCCGTTGGAAGCGATTCGGTTGGATAACGATTTGACCTATGAGGAGAAACCAGTTAAGATTCTCGAGTATGCCAGCCGAGTCACCCGCAGCAAGGTTATCAAGTTTTGCAAAGTCCAGTGGAGCCACCATACGGAGGATGAAGCCACCTGGGAGCGAGAGGAAGATTTGCTTAAAGACCACCCTCACCTATTTTCTAGCCAACCCGAATCTCGAGGGCGAGATTCATCTTAAGGGGGGTAGGTTTGTAACATCCCAAATTTTCAATTTGGAATGTTATACATTAGATCATCATTGCATAACATATTTTGTTTGCCTTTGGTTTTGATCCTAAAAATTCTACGCAACTCAATGACCCAAAGAGAGAGTTGGAGATTTCGTTATTTTCATATTTGAGTTCTCTCAAATTTTGAGAATAGGATCATTTGATTTTAATTATTTTATCTTCAATTATTTCTATTATAAAAATATGAGAGAGGGAATAAAATGACTTTCTAAAAATAAAGAAATATTGAGGATTTAATAATAAAATCAAATAAGATTTTATTTCGGAGTTTTTCGCTATTTTATTTGAATTTAGG
The DNA here is from genome assembly GCF_002162155.2 of Triticum dicoccoides. Classification (NCBI taxonomy): domain Eukaryota; kingdom Viridiplantae; phylum Streptophyta; class Magnoliopsida; order Poales; family Poaceae; genus Triticum; species Triticum dicoccoides. The sequence goes on along the minus strand of NC_041392.1, from coordinate 94,664,961 downwards.
AAAAATATGCGTTTTTCAAAATTGCATTTAGGCCCCAAATAAATGTTCAGCTTGTCCGGCTTGATTTTAGAAGTCATGGAAAATTTATTTCGGGATTTTTGGAGTCCGTTTAGTATTCTTTCGTTAGTTTTTCTGAGCGGAATTATTATTTAAAAAAAGATCCGAACCGACTCTGGGCCGTAACCGGCCAGGACTCCGCCTAGCCGGGGCTTTATAAGCCGCCGCCCCTGGGCCCGAGCCAAACCCAAGCCGCGCCCGATCCGCGCCGCCGCCACCCGATCCGCGCCACGCCGCCGCCCGCACCGCCGCCCGTTGCCGCCGCCGCTGGAGCCGGAGACGCCGCCGCCGCCCGCCGGACCCGCCGCCCGAGGTTTACCTCGATCCTGCCGCTGTTTTTTTAGAAAAACCGCTCGGTTTTTCCGTCAGTTTTTCGTGGTTTTTTTAGTTTCCATTTTTATTATTAGATCGGTTTTTATTTTTTGGTTTAGTTTATTTAGCGGGCGTTCGCTCATTTGTTCGTTTTAACGAACGTGTTCGTCGTTTAGATCCAGATAATGAACGTTCGTTCGTTAATCTGTTCGTCGTTTTTCTTTTTCTCGGATTTTCCGTGATTATTTCTGATCGCGATTTCTGATCCGATTTTCGTTTTAGTATAACTTTTCGCTCGTTTATCGGAATCAGGCGATTCAAGCGCCTGGAGTTTCATCTCGAAACCCTCTTTCCGTTTAACCAACTTAAACAAGTTTTTGATTCTGTAAAATTTGACTTAGATCCAGATTAGTAAAATGAAGTTTGTTTCTTTCGCCGCTTGACTTTTGTTGCTTCATTTGATTTGATTCTTTTTGCAAACCGGAGTTCTTAAGTTGAACTTTCTGGTTAGATCTCTTATTCGAGTTTTACCTGTGCATTAGATGAGTACTTATTGTATGCTTGTTTGTTTGTTTGCAATAGAGTACCCGGAGTGCGCCGCATGTTACTTCGAATCTCTAGGTTTCGCGGATCATCAGCAAGGCAAGTAACACTTTGATCATACCTTCCTACTACCCAGTTTTTATTGCATTAGATCAATCCTCAAACATTTGCATGATTAGGATCTAATTAAACTGTGGGATGGGAAGTAGATGAGGTAGTACCTATTACCCGTTTTATTATCTTACCTTTGGGAGTTACTTCTACGTTTGCTTATGATGCCATGCTATGCTAGTAGACGTGGATTGGGTGAGTGATATCCATGACAGATGTGAGATTGTTAATTAATGGTTTATCTAAGGTGGCAACTTAAAGACACATCTGGGTGGATTGAGGTACCTGGTATTCCAGGATTGCCTGTTTTTTTTATGGACCGCCACCCAGGCTCAAAGGGATCATGATATTTTTTTCATACTAGGAACTTCCGTGTGCAGCCACAAGCTATTATGGGCTCTAGCATAGTTGATTAAGTCGTGCGAACTCTTACAGTGGTAGACTAGCAGATGTAGGGGAAAGTAGGTGTAACGGTCTACCCATCGTAAGGTGCTAGCGCTTCTGAAAGACTATGTCTCGGTCATCCATTTCTCAAACATCAAGTAGTGCGAGAAATCCAACGGAGGAGATCGATTCTTGGGGGGAAAAGTGCGCAAACCTCTACAGAGTGTATAAACTAATCATGGTTAGCCGTGTCCCCAGTTATGGACGTTTTTGAGTATCTAGTACTTGGATTATCATGTGAATCTCATCATGTTACTTTAATTAATACTGTTGGGTTTTAATGCTGATTATCTTTAATTGGGATTGAGGATGCTGTCAACCATTCTCAAAGTTTAACAACCACCATGATAGTTAAATAAAATTTATTTCCTTTGCAGTAGGGAAAAATTGGCTTTACACAAAACTGTAACCATAGAGCTTTCCACCAGCCATATATGCATGTAGTATAGCTTTGTTCTTTCATTACTCTCTATGTGTTACATTGCCAGCATATTCCATGTGCTGACCCGTTTTCGGGCTGCAACGTTTCATGTTGCAGACTTTTCAGATGACGAGTAAGGTGCATTTAGGTCGTGGTTCTATACTCAGTGATGCCATTGGAGTTGATGGACTCGCTTATCTTCCAAGCCTTCCGTTGTTATCGTTATTAGGTGGCCTTAAGCCATATTTATTGTAATAAGTTCTCTTTTGAGACATTCGATGTAATAAGTGTGTGATTGCTACTCTGTTATAAATCCTTCAAGTACTATGTGGTGTCAGCATTACTGATCCAGGGATGACACCTGAGCACAGAAATCAGACTGTTTGAGGTCTGGTCGCTACATGTTTATTCAGCTGCATAGTGACTACTCTTGTCCTCACCTCACATACCACACATAAGTTGATTTTTTTTATTCCGGCAACACAACACAGCAACCTGTCTAACGCATGGCAGCGAGCGCCTGCCTCGGGCTTCCACCCAAAAAATGAGCAGCGCATGGATGTTTCTAAGCCTATGGAATCAGTACTACCAGACCAGCTTTCTATGAAACACTATTCACCTTTCCCGTGTTCCGAACGGTTGGAAGGGAAAGAATACCGAAGGAATTGTGTTCCTATGAATATCCTGCACCAAACCTGTCAACCGAACGCAGCCTTAGCTGTTCTTAATCTAATGTCCCTGGTAAAAATGAAGCCATGCCACTGTTATAAGCCCTGACAAGTTTAGCCAAATGTTTTTGCCTGTAATTGTTTGAGACTCTGACTATTTCCTCTGTGCCTTTTTGTGCTAATAGGGATATCCAATTCACCTGGTTGCTGTTGTGACCTTTTGGTGCACTGCACAAAACTCTTCTTAAAAGAAGTGACTTTTGTGTTGTTTAACTGGAATGTTAGAATGGAACAGTTGGTTCATTTTGGTGGAACTGCACAAAGGGAGATCTGTGTTCCAATCCTCATCATCCATATTGGTGCCATAACCTTCCTTTAGGTAAGAATGATATTTAATGCATGTGTTCATCTCTATTTTCTGACTGCCATGAGAAAATAATGCTGTTTTTTACTAGTACACTTGTACTCCCTCACTGACAAAACCAATTCTGAATTAGAAGGCCAATCATGTACTTGGTTTCACCAACTGGTGAGGAGAAAGAGAAACAGAGCATGAAGAGGAAGAAAAAGAAGAATAAACAGTGCCAAGGCAATCTTGCTGAAGCCAGAGGCCTTAGTCGAGGCCATTCAAGGGCTCCGGCAATGACTACCTTACATGTGAGACGATCCTCCAGGGAGACCTTCCACTTCTGATGTCTCACTTAATTAATTAGGAGTACTTAAGTACCACCATATTATTACTGCCTAATTTTCCTGTTGAAGTTAAACAAATCTTTAGTAGGACCCTATGATGAATCATGTACGTGTGTATGTTTGTCTATGGAGGTGAATCATGTGGTGGAACAGGGAGGGAATATTACTAGTGTCATGACATAATAGTGCTATTGTTTTGCATGTCAATTGATTGCCATTGGTTCAATGAGGCAATGTTTTGCGTATTGTCCATCATGAATTTGATGCTACTGTTTGAGTAATATGCTAATGCCTTCCTATCCTTTCTCACTAAGCTAATGAAGGTTTCACATTGTTCCTACTTGTGCAAACAGGGATCATGCTGTGCCAATCATACATTTTAGTGGAACTACACAAGACAATACAATGAGCTGTATCCCAGCCAGTGCTTTAACTTTGCTGGAAGTTCTTGATAATCTTTCGATATAATCTCAGCACTAGTAAACAAGAGTGATTTCAACCATACATTTGAAGTGCACAAAAATATATACTATTGTGTGATTCCAGTGAGTGCTTTATCTCTACCTAATATTAAAGAACGGATTGTTTCTCCACTTTATTTTGTCCATCGGGCGTTTTTCATACATCAGCCTTTTTTCGTCCGTCATTTTTGTGTTGTTCCTTTTTGCATCAACAAAAAATAAAAAATAAATTTGCCTGAAGAGAGAACGGATTGTTTCTCCACTTTATTTTGTCCATCGGGCGTTTTTCGTACGTCAGCCTTTTTTCGTCCGTCGTTTTTGTGTTGTTCCTTTTTGCATCAACAAAAAAATAAAAAATAAATTTTCCTGAAGAGGGACTCGAACCAGGCCCCATTGGTTGTCGCCCGCACGAACCAACCAACCGACCTGGAGAACCTATTGTGTTAGAAGAGAAAGGAAGATTTCTTTTTACAACTACCTTCCGTTTTCTGGGAAATCAAAAATTAAAATAAAATTAATTTGAATTACGTGGTTGACGGGGATGAAGGGCTTTGTCAACTTAGTCAATATGAATGATTCTAGCTCCAGTGACCGTACGATGTCCATCCAACGACCGTAGTGCTTCTTCAACCTCTGGTCTTCTTGCTCCAGCCGCCCAAAGCAGCGCCGGTCGTGCCGCATGCTCCTGCCTCCCGTGGCCGGATGTGCTGCCGCGGAGGCCTCACCGCCCCCTACTATTCCCACCACTGGCCAGGCCCTGCAGCAACGACAGCCTCACACCGCAGCCGAACCAGTGAACCCTCGTACTCCTCTCCGCGCGGGCTTCCACTGCCGCGTCTTCCCCGGCTCCGCGTCGTCCCCTTCCTAGGCCTCGCCGTCGTCCACTGCCGTGGTGCTCTCCGCGCGGCGTGGTCAACGTGGTCAAGGAACGACTTCCATCGGAAGAGTACTGTACATGGAGAGGCTGGCAGCTGGGTCCACGGCCACAGCCCAATTTTTTTGTGAGTTGCCAAGTAAGTCGCTTTGTCAGGACTGTTGGGCTGCAAATCTTTCAAGACGAGGAGAGCTTTCATTCGGCTGGCCGAGAAAATGGCCCATCAGTAATGAGAAATGGGTTGTACATTTTTAAAACACATCAAACTGGCAATTAGTTTCAAATATCTTTTTTTTCATTTCGAGATTTTAAATTACATTAATTTTTATGCGTGGAGAATTTGTTGGATTTTATATTGATATACATTTATTTTTAAAATCAGTTTGAATGTGAGTCAAAATTTTGGGATTAAAAACACTTCGGACCGCACTGAAATATGCAAAATTTCGTATAATTTTTTAACCGTGGCCACAATATGGGCTGTAATGCTAACAAAAAGAATATGGGCTCCAAAAAAACCTTAATAATTAGCAAATGGGCTATAAATTATTAGAAATAATGGCAGATGGGTTGTATGCTGTTTTCCACATATTTGAGGCTTCCCTAAAAAAAGGTTGACGCACAAGCAGTGACTGTTGGATGGCCATCCAACGGCCGTCGTGCTTCTTCAATCTCTACTCTTCCTGCTCCAGCTGCTCAAACAAGCGCCAGTGGGACTGCCTGCTCCCTCCTCCCCGTGGCCGGCTCTGCTGCCGCGCAGGCCTCACCGCCCCACCGTACTCCCATCGCTGGCCTAGCCATCCCTCTACTCACCCACACCTGTTGTTATTCTCTAGCGACGGCAGACGAACCAGTAAACCCTCGTACAGTCGTACTCCCCTCCGCGTGGGAAACAACTACTGAGTCTTCCCTGCCTCCGTGTCGTTCCCTTCCTAGGCCTCGTCGCCGTCCACCGCGCTGGTGCTCTCGGCGCGGCCTGGTCAACGTGGTCAACGACCGACATGCATCTGAAGTGGACTGTACGTGGAGAGGCCGACAGCTGGGTCCACGGCCGCACGCAAGGAAATACCTCCATATTACGTGCAAAATAATGATTCCTCTACCTGACATCAGGGACCCACCGAAAGGGCCTCTGTATTTCGCGAAAAAAAACGTTACCGCCGCTGACAGCTCGGACGCACTAGCTATATCTTCGCACGCAAGGAAGTGCCTCCTTATTACGCACAAAAAAAATGAATACTCCCCCTATTAGCTGGGACCCAGTATAGTGGCAGGCTGACTTGTGGGCCTACTAAGTTGACGGGGACGGAGGGCTTTGTCAACTTTGTCAATATGCACGATTCTAGCTCCAGTGACCATACGATGTCCACCCAACGGCCGTGGTGCTTCTTCAACCTCTGGTCTTCTTGCTCCAGCCGCCCAAACCAGCGCTGGTCGTGCCTCGTGCTCCTGCCTCCCATGGCCGGCTGCGATGCGGTGGAGGCCTCACCGCCCCCTAATACTCCCACCGTTGGCCAGGCCATCCCTGTACTCACCCACACCCCCTGTTATTCTGCGGCGACAGCAGCCTCACACCACAGCGAACCAGTGAACCCTCGTACTCCTCTACACGTGGGCATCCACTGCCGCGTCTTCCCCGGATCCACATCGTCCCCTTCCTAGGCCTCGCCGTCGTCCACCGCCCTGGTGCTCTCGGCGCGGCGTGGTCAACGTGGTCAAAGAACGGCTTCCATCGGACGTGGACTGTACATGGAGAGGCTAACAACTGGGTCCACGGCCGCAGCAAGGAAGTGCCTCCTTATTACGTGCAAAATAATTATTCCTCCACCTAACAGTGGGGACCCACTGGACGGGCCACCGTATTTCGCGAAAAAATGTTTGCCCCTGACTGCTGGGACCCACCAGCTACATCTTCGCACGCAAGGAAGTGCGTCCGGGCAAAAAAACGATCCGCCCCCTGACTACTGGGAACCACCATCTACATCTTCGTAGGCAAGGAAGTGCGAGACAGTCGGGACCCACCTGGTCGAAGCGTACGTAGCATTGTCATTCTGGTCGCAAACGTGTACGTACATATATACTGGTGGATGTAGAGGCGCGCACGTGTCGTAGTAGAGGCGCGTACGTGTCGTAGTAGAGGCGCGCACGTAGCATGTATACGTACGTACAGCGGTCAGGGTGCAAGAAAGAAAATACGGCCACGTATATGTACATACGGGCGGGGTCTCGAAACGCCTACTCGCGCATACGTACGGCCAGGGCTCGTGTACATGGCTGGTTCGGAACGGAGAAACAGCATCGTCGTCGTGTTCATGGGGAGGCAACGGAATGTCTCATGTTCATGGGGAGGCAACGGAATGCGTCGTGTTCATCGGGAGGCAATGGAACGCGTGGGAGCCAACCGGCTGGGTCGGAACGGAATGCGTGGTCGTGTTCATCAGGAGGGCTTGGATGGAACAGGCGATGGAAACGAGGTCTGGCGTACCGCACAACGGAGGAAACGGGCCTCCTACATTCGGAATAGGGTACTGTTGATCGGGAGGGGTGTGGCGTACCGCAAAACGGAGGAAACAGATCTCCTACGGTCGAAATGGGGGTCTTGTTGATCGGGTGGGGTGTGGCGTACCGCAAAACGGACGAAACGGACCTCCTACGGTCGAAACGGGGGTCCTGTTCATCGGGAGGGGTGTGGTGTACCTCAAAACGGGACTCCACGGGATACTGTTCATCTCCACCGTCGACCTCCTCCAGCCTCCACGGGCTACCGTCGACCTCCTGCAGCCTCCATGGGCTCCTATTCATCCAGCCTCCACCGCGCACTACTCCACTGGCTACTGTTCAACCACCCCTCCACCGTCTACTGTTCATCCAGCCCTCCACACCACGGGGTCCTGTTC
>NC_041392.1:94567705-94657103 GCF_002162155.2 Triticum dicoccoides | reverse complement strand
GCAGCATCGATCGGCTTCAGTTAGCAGCAGTAGCGAAGGAATCGCTTTATCGGGTTCAGTTAACAGCCATTGATCGATCGCTCGGGTTCAGTAACGCGTAGCCTGCAGTGCAATCGCTCGGGTTCAGTTAGAGCCCAACGCCTCGCTCGTGTTCAGTTAGAGCCAACGCCTCACACACATGCGCGTATGTGTATGAGAGAAACGCGCATCGCTCAGCCCCCGACCTCCCACCGTAACCGGGAACTCCCCGAAATTTTCCTAGCCCTCGCTTCTACCACGTTTTTTACGTCATGGATGGCCCAAAGAATGTAATGCAGTTGCGTCTCCGGCCCGCCCAGGATGAAAAGCCCATTTTCTATCATGATTTTTTGTCATAGAAGTAGGAGCCCACCACATCTATGATGATACTGGGTTTTGTCACAATTATCATCATAGAAGTGTCATATGTATGACATAAAAAAATTGGGAGTGATGTCGTATAACCTTGCGACCTTGCTGTTGTATTGAAGCATGACGGTGCAGGTCTGGAGATATCATCCTGCACACTCATATAACCTTGTAAGTATCTGTCCTCCAATACAACAGCAAGGTCGATTCCTCTTATTCGATCAACCATTCTCCGTGTCAAAAATGCAGAGGGGGATGCAAGGAGCACAAGGCCTGCACATCCAAGCAATTGGTAACATGGACTTGTACATGGAACATCCCAAGCGCAAGCAGAGCTACAGTGAGCCTGTACAATGAACTAGCGTAAGTCCATGCATTTCATTTAATTCGTACTGGCATGCGTGTATGACTTGTGTGCAGTGGCGGATCCACGAATTCAAGTTACTAGTGGCGAACATTTAACTTAAAAATACGAGGGCACTTGCACTCTGGAAATCAACATAACTTGAGAAATGTGAAGCTACATGCACTATGAAAACCAGCTAATGATCCAAAGTAGTTCAGATTATAAAAAACTAAATGATGCAAGCACCAAAAACACAAAAAGCAACATGGTGTACAAGGACTACTAACATGGTCTGTACCTGGTTGAATTATTCGTTCTCTGGCTGAAAATATCAAAGTGTAATTGCACCTATATAACCAGTGCGCAAACTGCATATCAATATATCTATCCTGCACAAGTATGCCAATAGTTTCAAACAACAAATTAGAAAAGTATTTATGCTACGTTGTCATGATACGGGGACTTTCTGGTAGATGTCCTCGACGTTTCCTCAAGCCATGAAAATGTACTATAATTTGCTTGTCATCAATGCATGCAAATCTCTATGTCTCTCTCAACATAGCAGATCATCACTAGATGCTAAATCCTTCAATGGGAGCTTGCAAAATGCTTGCATTAGATCCCTCATTAGACACTATATGTTCATCACCAGGAGCATTTAAAATGTTTGCATCAAATCCTTCATTAGCAGTCTGTTAATTAGACACTTCAGGCTAAATAGCAACATGAGCTTGTATGTTTGCACCGGAAACTTGATTAGATACATCAGATTCAGTCAGCTCAGTATTGATTGGGGGAGTTATAAAATAAGCAGAAATTGGTTTCATTTTCTCATGGATTCCCTACATACAAGCATTTTTACAACACCGTCAGTTTTAACTATTGGCCAGAAATTGAACAGTTGAATTAGATATAATCAGGGATGTGATGTACCTGCTCGTTGCGCATGCTACTCTTGCAAGATGCGACTGTCCGTTTGCGCAAGCTCGATGCCATGCCCGTGCTGCCGCCGCTGCCTCCCATGCAGGCTACACCCAGGGTTGGATCTTCATCTTCTTGTCCTTCCGTTCGATTGAAGCCCGGCAACCGCCCTCCAACGAGGGCGCGAGGAAGTGTTGTGTCGGTCTGTCTGGCGGAGGCTAGGTTAGTAGCGAACCAGACTAGGCTGGAGCGAACGAAATGGGATTTTTCCTAATGTTGATCGATATGGGAGGCGCTCGTTTGGGCCGCGAGCCTGCTATAGGGCCTGCCTTGCACTTACGTTATTGGCCCATCCAAATTGAAACATTTTTGTTCATTTTTTACATTGCATGCTTGTGCTTTGGGCCGAACAAAACTAGCCTGGGCCAACCTGGATGACTCAAACTAGGTGCACACTTTCCAGCCACCCGAGGCGGCCGCCCATACCAGCCACTATGGTGGCATCACCCCTTTTTGTGTGTATGATCGGGGTAGTGAAAAATATTCCAGTGGCGCTTTTGATTTACCCACAGAATGGTTGAATTGATTGTTTCTATGAACTGAGTTCGCCAATAATGTGAAGGATGCCAGTCTTTTCATCCTATTGTAGATTGCTTAGATCTCGATATGCCAAATGTAATCGCATGAAATATACAGTAAAAGCCAGTGTGATGTGTGTGGCTACATCTAGTCTGGCTACACGTCTTCATATAACATATCAAGGACGCACCATCTTACCAGATTAACCATTCGACTTACCAATGCAGTGTGGAAAGAAAAAAGTATTGGGACTGCGTATCCAAGTAATTGATGTCGTGGACTCCTTCATAGAACCTTTAAGCGAAAAAGAAGTTGCAGTGTGCCTGTACAAAGAGCTAGCATAAGTTTAGTTATCTGCTTCTCGGAATTTTAGTTAGCCACTTATTGCAAAATTGTTCAATTACGTTGCCTGGCTTAATTTAGTTTGCTACTGATTACATAATGCCATAGCCTGTTAATCCTATTATAGACTGCGCCTATCTATGCGTTTGATACTTACTATTAAGAATTATCTGTTTGCCTGAACTTAAATAGCTACTTAAGCATGTAGATAGCTGGTTATATGTACTTCTAGGGTGCAGCAGAATTCACGTGTAATTTACGTTCTGATACCCTATTTGTTTAAATGGTTTGTTGTTATCACTTGTAGCAGTAGTAATGTTTGCATGTTCATAGATAGACAACTGTCAGGTTTATATGAGGGATACCGTCTTTTTAACTTATATATGTGTTGGAATCGTTTTGCTTACATCAAAGAAATTTACAGATGTCTGTGTTGCTGGTAAATGGTACTGACTTGTTACTTCAATACGTTGCCAAGAACTTGTTAGTTTTACTAGTTCATGTTTAATTAAATATGTTGCCAAAACCGGTTAGTTTTACTAGTTTGATGTTAGTTTCTTATGGCTCTTGCAAAAATTTATTTATTGATTGCTTTTTTTGCGAAATTTATTTATTGATTGCTAACATTCAAGTTTGCAAGATCCAACTGAAACTCCGTTGGCACAACAGGTATGTTTTCAGAAACTTCCTTGTTTACCTGGTTTGCTGTTGTAACTTGTTGTTGTAATCATCTTACCAACTTCAAGTTTTCAGGATCGAATTGGAAGTCCAATTGCACAGCAGGTACATTTTCAAAAATATATTTATGTAATAGGTTTGCTGCTGTAACTTGTTGCTCTAATCAAGTTACTGACTACTCAACTTTTCAGGATCCAAGAGAAACTCCAATGCCACAATAGGTTCCTTTTGCAAAACTTGTTTGTTTAACTGCTTTGCTGCTGCAACTGGTTGCTCTAATCACGTTACTGGCCACTCAACTTTTCAGGATCCAAGAGAAACTCCAATGCTACAACAGGTACCTTTTGCTAAACTTGTTTTTTAACTGCTTTGCTGCTGCAACAACCGGTTACAATGATGTTAATAACTACTTTTCAGCATCCAATTGAAACTCTTTAATTCCTTGTTTGTTTAACTGGTTTGCTATTATAACTCCCAGTTGAGATGTTTTGCTAACTTCAACTTTTCGGAATCCAAGCGGAACTTCAATGGCAAAACAGGTTAGCCCAAGATCAAAGAGTGAGGTCCCCATGGACGTTGTATCATTCGACAGCAGTGGCACCTGCCCAATCTTGCAACATGAATTGCCAACTGCTGATGCTCTAGAGGCTAAACTGGTGGTAGAAAGAGATTATGCTTCTGCACTTAGAGATGAAGTTGACATGTTGAGGAAGCAAACAGCACAATCACAAGCAGTACTCAAGACAACCATTAACTATTTGGTGGATTTTAAAATGAAGCAAGCTGAGACTGACCACATTGTTAAGGTCCTGAAGGAAAAAGGAAATTAAACTCCCACTTAGTAAATCATAGGTGAAATGTTCTTTCCATCATTGAATAACCTTTGTGTTGTTTGTTCATGTAATCAATCAAACCATTTGTTTTAGAGATCATGTAATAATTGTTTTTTTGTTTTTTGGTTTGTAATTTTATTTGAGCACAAGTCTGTATAAATTGATAAGACTCGGAGACATTTCATTTTGATTGCTGTGCCAGACCTACAAATATGCCAATCGCACTGAATGTGCATTCAGCAATAATAGTAATTGATGACCCACAAGTATAGGGGATCTATCGTAGTCCTTTTGATAAGTAAGAGTGTCGAACCCAACGAGGAGCAGAAGGAAATGATAAGCGGTTTTCAGCAAGGTATTCTTTGCAAGCACTGAAATAATAGGTAACAGATAGTTTTGTGATAAGATAATTGGTAACGAGCAACAAGTAACAAAAGTAAATAAAGTGCAGCAAGGTGGCCCAACCCTTTTTGTAGCAAAGGACAAGCCTGGACAAACTCTTATATAGAGAAAAGCGCTCTCGAGGACACATGGGAGTTATCGTCAAGCTAGTTTTCATCACGTTCATATGATTCTCGTTCGATACTTTGATAATTTGATATGTGGGTGGACCGGTGCTTGGGTGCTGTTCTTACTTGAACAAGCATCCCACTTATGATTAACCTCTATTGCAAGCATCCGCAACTACAACAAAAGTATTAAGGTAAACCTAACCATAGCATGAAACATATGGATCCAAATCAGCCCCTTACGAAGCAACGCATAAACTAGGGTTTAAGCTTCTGTCACTCTAGCAACCCATCATCTACTTATTACTTCCCAATGCCTTCCTCTAGGCCCAAACAATGTTGAAGTGTCATGTAGTCGACGTTCACATAACACCACTAGAGGAAAGACAACATACATCTCATCAAAATATCGAACGAATACCAAATTCACATGACTACTAATAGCAAAACTTCTCCCATGTCCTCAGGAACAAACATAACTACTCACAAAGCATATTCATGTTCATAATCAGAGAAGTATTAATATGCATAAAGGATCTGAACATATGATCTTCCACCAAATAAACCAACTAGCATCAACTACAAGGAGTAATCAACACTACTAGCAACCTACAGGTACCAATCCCAGACTTGGAGACAAGAATTGGATACAAGAGATGAACTAGGGTTTTGAGAGGAGATGGTGCTGGTGAAGATGTTGATGGAGATTGCCCTCTCCCGATGAGAGGAGCATTGGTGATGACGATGGCGATGATTTCCCCCTCCCGAAGGGAAGTGTCCCCAGCAGAACAGCTCTGCCGGAGCCCTAGATTGGTTCCGCCAAGGTTCCGCCTCGTGGCGGCGGAGTCTCGTCCCGAAAGCTTGCTTATGATTTTTTTTCGGACGAAAGACTTCATATAGCAGAAGAAGGCCACCGGAGGGCCAACAAGGGGCCGACGAGGCAGGGGGCGCGCCCAGGGGGGTAGGGCACGCCCCGCACCCTCATGGACAGGTGGAGGCCCCCCTGACGTATTTCTTCCGCTCAGTATTTTTTATTATTTCCAAAAATAACTTTCGTGGAGTTTCAGGACTTTTGGAGTTGTGCAGAATAGGTCTCTAATATTTGCTCCTTTTCCAGCCCAGAATCCCAGCTGCCGGTATTCTCCGTCCTTATGTAAACCTTGTAAAATAAGAGAGAATAGGCATAAGTATTGTGACATAATGTGTAATAACAGCTCATAATGCAATAAATATCAATATAAAAGCATGATGCAAAATGGATGTATCAGTAGTATAGATGGACCATAAGTGTCACGCATCGGAAAGGGCCAAGATGATGTAGTAGCTTCGCTAAAAAAAGGATGTTGTTCTAGCAAAAAAAAGTACAGCGGCCTGGCTTATGTATGTTAGTGGATATTATTGATCCATGTACTCTACAAGTGTTTATATGTATTTTAGTTATGTACATTCTTGGTTGATTGACTCGGTATTTGAATCTTGATGCATCGCTTGTGTACATATCTAAATGGGAGTACACATTATGCTGCGTGTGACATTTGAGTTGGACATAAAGTGTTCCAAATATTCGAATTCACCTTAAACTGGATTCTAGCTTCTGAATTTGAGTATCGGCATTTGTAAATCATATTCATATATGACAGAGGAATACATCTTTGTCGTGCTTTTGAAGATATATAAAAACACATAGAATGATTTATAAAGATTCGTATACGGATACAAAAATGGATTCGAATTTAGTTGCCAGGGTAAACGTGGATGCTTATTGTCCCAAAATTTGAAAGAAGCGGCAAAATGTCCACTCCCACGTCGGATGCCCGTAGCCAAGTGTTTGGGAGATGGAAAGTATTGTCTACCCATTACACGGACAATCCATCGACCCGATTTCCACTTCTTTCAATAGGGGTAGGTTAGTAACTTCAATTAGACGTGACACGACCGCCTCTGAGCCCATTCCGACACGATGGGCGCCAAACATGGGCGAAAAAACACATTTGATTCAAGCTCGTCCGAAAGAACTCTATTTCTCCCTCCATTTCCCCATTCATACACGGTGGGCGGCAAAACAAACTCGATTCAGCCGAAATCGATGTAGGCAAATATTTTCAATAGAGGAAGGTTTGTAACTTCACTCAGACGTGACACAACCGCCCTACCTGTCAGCCCCATTCATACACCGTGGGCGCCAACCATGGGCGCCAAAACACCCTCTCCTTGCCCGAAATCGCTCTGGGAAAATATTGGCGAGATGCGAGATTACCGTCCTATCCCCAATCGACAAGACGTCCAAATTTTAAACGGGGGCTAAGTTCGTAACTTTCCCATATTTCAGACAGGCGCGTCCCAAAAACATGGTTCCCCGTACCTCTCCCTCCATTTTCCCATTCATACACCGTCGGCGCTAGAACACCATCCCCACACCAGCCTGCTCCGTCCGCCACCCCATCCATCGCCGCCGTCCTCCACCACATCCATCGCCACCGTCCTCCACCATGCCGGAGCACCTACCAAAACCGCATCGTCCACTGGTAGAGATGGACGTTTCTCATCCACGCGACGGACCAAGAGCCTTGCATCGCGTCCTCTTGCTTCATCTGGCCATCGTCCTCTTTGCCGGGGCCACTCACACGACCTTCTCTACCACCGCAACGGGACTTATCCCCCGATGCACCCGTCTACTGTGGGGACCCCGACTCGCAAGTCGTGATCACCGAATGCACGTGTACAGTGATCCCAGAGATCAATGCTCACTGAACACACAGAAGCTGAATAACAAGAGTCTTACATCCATACATACCGTCTTACACAAATAGTGACCAACATGGTCAAGTCTTACATCGATAAAGCCTTAAGGGCTGAACATCAAATGAAACATAGCAGCGGAAATCGTCGTCGATAAGTAGAACCCATGCCATCTGCCTTAACCCTACAGGCATTCTGACTGGGAACGTCCTAGTTTGCATGATCGTCTCCAAAGAACTCTTCTTCGAACTCCGGTTCTCCCATGCCTGGTCAATTAAATAACCAGTGGCAAGCCAATGAGTACTTTGAATGTACTCGCAAGCAACCCATGATTTGGTTCAAGGTACAGTAATGCATGACATAGGTAAAGTTTTGCATAAAGCTAGTTTTGAGTGCAGGACATGTTCAACATCCTATAAAGCATGCATCAAGAGAATTCAAGTAACCATAAGATCTGGTCACAGATATCAACATAAATAGAAAGGGGCACCAACCCATTTATCATAAACAGAGAGGGCACCAACCCATCTCAATCGTGTCAAGTCCTCTGACTTGATCCAAGACAACACCATCATCTCACACACACCGGGTTTGAAAACAAGTGGACGTAGCCCAAGAGCGGTTACCCAACTGTCCTTGACCGTGGACACGGCTATTCGAATAGTTTTACACTCTGCAGAGGTTGCACACTTTACCCACTAGATCCGGGGAACTTCCGTGTCATCCACGACCCGCGGTACCTCAAGTACCCGGGGTAAGCACCCGATCACTACCTTTCCCTAGACGACACTAACATGGAGTCCACTCGATTGGTAGTAACCCCCGTGCCGAACATTTCACATCATAAAGTTGTGGAGCCTCGCTCCCATTTTCATCACATACCACAAGCACGGGGTACCAACGGTGTGTCCGGTGCCCTGTGAAAACAGTCATGGCCGCCCTACCTGGCACGACCCCGTCCCAAGAGAGAGCACCAACTCTCCCCCGTCACTAGTAATGCGGGCCCCAAGCTAGTATCGGTCTAGGTACTCAATAATGCCCTTTCCCATATAAGGGTAGAGTGGTCGCGCATGTAAGGTTGGAATAACGGTCGCAACTCCGACCAATCCGTTTTGAAAACAACACACACCTTCCTTGGCACACCACTTCGTCATCAAGTGGTCACCCTTCTCATCATCTCCCTCGGGCATAGGTGGCACCCGACGGGGTTTTCGAAAAGACGTTTGAAATCACATTGCCTCCTTCACCATGCACAAACCCACCCCATTTGCGTAGCATCTACATTTGCATCCTATCTACTCCCATCGGCATAACCCTCATAAGAAGGTAGGGCCATGCACACTGCAAGTATCAACGAGGAAGTAATCGTGGTAACCAACCCACGTGGTTCACCATCTCATCATGATTCCGATGCATCGATAATAAAGAGCTAAAAATGACATGCATATAAAGGGGTATCATAGTCATGGTCAAAGGGCTGCTTGCCTTGGTTGGCTTGATCTTCAAAGTCTTCAGGCTCTGCTCCTCCTTCTTCCTCAGCTACCTCGTCAAACACGGGATCTAACGTCGCAAGAAAACAACGGGAAAAATAAGACAATAATAAAAACAGAAAAGTCAAAGTGCTCACAAAAATGTCAACTTATTTTTGTAAAATACTAAGAGGAAGGCTAGGAAGGGGACAACTTTTGGTTTTGGTTTTGGAGCAGCAAAATAGGAGTTATGGATTTTCAAAGGCCTATTTAAATGCTAAAAACCACATTTAAATATTTACAGAGAATAAAAGGTGGTTGGATTTGAATGAAAGTTGCACCATTAAATAGGTTGCAATATTCTAGGAATTTAGAAATTGGAATCAATGCATTTGGATTAATATTCTGTCCTGTGGAATTTTTGGAAATAATACAGAAAAGGAAAAAGAGAAACGGCGCTGTGCCACTGGGCCAGAGAGGCCACAGCAGCAGCAGGCCCAGGGGGGGGGGGAAACCCAGCCCACGCGGCCGCCACATCGAAGGCGTAAAGGCTGAATACGCCTTCAGCCGACGGCGGAACGGTGCGCGCGCGCGCACGTTTTAAACCTGACGGGTGGATCCCACCCGTCAGGGCGTGTGGCTGACGGGCCGGCCCCACGGCGGCCGTCGTCTACCTCCGGCCAGAGGCGACGGCGAGCTCGCCGGCGGCGATACAGGGCACGGGAAGGGGCGCGGATGCTACCGTTGGACTCAGGAGCGAGTCGCGGTTCTGGTGGTGGTGGAGACGGTCGCCGGGGTGGCCTGCTTCGCCGGCGACGAGGTCCCGCGGCGGAGGTGCTTCGGGCGCCGGTGGTTCCGGCCGTTTCCGGCTGCAAAACGAGGGGGAAAGAGAGGGGAAAACATCAGTGAGGCGAGGGGAGTCCAGTTCGAGAGAGAAAAGGAGCGGAGGAGGCCTGTACCCGCAGATCGACGGCGACCCGAGGCGGCGGAGCTCGAGCTCGATCTCGAGCTCGGGCGGCTCTGGAGAGAAGTGGGTGGTTCCGGGGGTGGATTGGGTGTGTGGAGGGGCGACAGGGAGGAAGAGAAGGGCTCGGGAGCGCCTTATATAGGCTGGCCGCGGTTCACCGTGGGCGTGGCCTACGGGCGCCCGCGGGATCGGCTCTGGAAGCCGTTGGAGAGAGGTTGGAGCTGTCCACGGCGCTCGTGGGGATGGAGTAGGGCGCCAGGGAGGAGGAGAGAGAGCGGGGAAGTGTTCTGGCGCCCGCGCGTGTGAGGCCGGCCATTGGCCGAGCCGGACGGCGTCGGGCACGCGCTGCAGGAGGGGAGAGAGAGGGAGAGACAATGGGGACGGCACGGCGGCGTGTCGCAGACGTCGAGACACATCAACTGGCGCGATGGGAAGGCACGAGGCGGTCGGGAGGCGCGGTGTCAACGGTCGGCGCTCTGGCAGGCGCTCCAGAGCGCGACTTTGGCCGGCATCCGCGGGTTTTCCGCGTCGCGCGCGCGTCCTTTTCTGTCTGGAGGCTACAGTGGAAGGGGGCAAAACCTGGAAAGAGCCTGGGATGCTCTGGGGTGCAGAGGGGAGAGAGAGAGGCTGGGAGAGAGAAGGGAAGCTGTTGTCCAGAGAGGACAAACGTGATTCCCTCCTTCCTCCACATTGCTTCCTCGGGTAGAAAAGTGTCTAAGTGACAGAGGGGAGTGAGGAGGGGTTGTGGCAAAAAGATGAACTCAAGGAGATTAGTGAAAGTGGCAAAAATAGGCTTTTTAGTATTTTGCCAGAAGGTGTTTGATGGAGTTTTTGGTAAGCTAATGACTCCCACTGGCCAAGATACTCCAAGGGGTGAAATGTCACATATATTTAGGGCCTTCCACCCATTTTGAGCTTATTTGGACAAAGTTGCCAATGCAACTTTTGCAAACCCTAGAAATGGGCAGAAATGGATTTGTGTAGATCCAGTGGAGTAAATCATTTCTCCTTGATGTGCCACTTGGTGTGGTAGCCTTATTTGGTCACATGATCAGGCTCACCAAAGTTGGGGTCCTGGAGAAAAAGTTGGTAGTGCAAAGTAGTTCAAACTTGATTCTGGTCAGAGAGGGTTTTGAGGCACTTTGACCAAGACTTCCTATTCTCCAACCTGTGCCATTTGGTCCAGATGCATCATTAGACCAATGAAGCATGTCCACCAAGTTTGAGCACATTTGGACATACTTGGCAATGTAAAGTTGATCAAACTTCAGAATGGACAGAGATAGTTTTGAGCGGTTTTGATGGTGTTATCTTGTTCTCCAAGTCATGAGACTTGGCAAGATCATCTAATATGTCATATGTGACATGATGGAATTTTCCTGGAATTTTTGGAGAATATTTCCTTTGTAAATATTTCAAAAGCTTGAAATATCCAGAAAGGGTTTTAGAGGGATTTGACCAATATTTTGAACATGACCAGGTGTTGAAACTCTTATATATGGACAATATATGTCCTATGAGTCTCCCTAAATTTTGTCAAATATTTTTGAAACAGTAAAGTAATTTTTTCCTATTAAAGACCATTTCTGGCCTTAAGAAAAAGCCTTTAAATAAAATAGAACAGTAACTTTTAAAATTATATTTTTGTGGTTCCTGGGCATCCTATATCTAATAGAAGTCTAATATATTTTTGGAAAGATTTTTACTGCCCTTAATCAAGTACTTGTAGTGCAAACCTCAATTCAGGGTTTTTTGGAAAACTAATTTTAGAAAATACTTTCTGGCCAAATTATTTTTGTAAGAAAACTCCATATAGCACTATTCACATGGCATGGTCATTGGTCAGGAGCTTGGGGTAAGGAGGTGGAATATAGAGGGCAGAGTAGTTGACTTCAAGAAGCACTTGAAAGAAACACAGAGAGAAAACCAACTCCAAATAAAAGCCAAAAAAATGCAAAAAGTTTTTGTTGGTCCAAATTTTCATGCTTTAATAATGAAAATGAAATGTTACAAAATGCATGGTGTGACAGACCTACCCCCCTTACAAGAATCTCGTCCCCGAGATTCCTAAACTAGGCTTAAAAGAGATACGGAAATTCGGATCTAAGGTAGTCTTCACGCTCCCAAGTTGCTTCTGCTTCAGTGTGGTTGCTCTATTGGACCTTGAAGTACTTGATGGTGCGGCTTCGAGTGCGTCGTTCAGCCTCATCCAGAATGCAGATGGGCCGCTCACGATAAGTCAAATCAGGTTGAAGATCAATGGCTTGATGATTGACGTCCTTGTAGAGGTCGGGCTTGTCTGGAACTTGGAGACACTTCCGGAGTTGTGACACGTGGAACACGTTGTGCACATCAGAAAGTTCAGGTGGAAGTTCCAACTGGTAAGCCACCTCCCCTCGTCGCTCAGTGATCTTGAAGGGCCCAATGTATCTCGGAGCGAGCTTTCCCCTGACATGAAAGCGCTGGGCTCCTTTGAGAGGGGTGACCCGGAGATAGACATGGTCTCCAACTCGGAAGTTTATGTCTCTGCGACGTGAGTCCGCATAGCTCTTCTGCCTTGACTTGGCAGACTTCAGACGCTCTCTGACAAGCTGGACTTGCTCTTCTGCTTCGCGAAGGATATCAGGCCCAAAGACAAGTCCTTCTCCGGTCTCCGACTAGTTGAGAGGTGTACGGCACTTCCGCCCGTATAACACTTCAAATGGTGCCATCTGAAGGCTGGCCTGATAACTGTTGTTGTAAGAGAACTCAGCGAAAGGGAGGCAATCTTCCCACTTAGCTCCATAAGCTAAGACACAGGCTCGGAGCATGTCTTCGAGTATTTGATTCACTCGCTCGGTCTGACCTCCGGTCTGTGGGTGGAAAGCAGTGCTGAAGGACAACTTGGTCCCCATAGCCTCCTGGAATTTCTTCCAAAACCTTGAGGTGAACTGGGTTCCTCGATCTGACACAATCTCCTTGGGAACACCATGAAGGCTCACGATTCGGTTGATGTAGAGACTGGCTAACTGGTTCCCCTTGTAGGTTGTCTTGACAGGAATGAAGTGGGCCATCCCGACTCTGTCCCACTTCCATTCAGGCACCTTAAGGGGTTGCAACAATCCAGCGGGTCGCTGATGCTCAGCTTTGACTCTCTGGCATACGTCGCATTTTGCAACATAGGTGGCAATCTCCCTTTTCATCCCGTGCCACCAAAATCTTTCCTTCAGGTCTTGATACATCTTGGTGCCTCCAGGGTGGATGGAATATGGGCTGTCATGAGCTTCTTGCAAGATCAGGTTCTTGAGCTCAACCTTGTTGGGCACGCAGATGCGATTCCCAAACCACACAATTCCTTCCTCATCTTCTGAGAATCCTGAGGCTTTGCCTGCCTTGATCTTCCTCTTGATGCCTTCAATACTCTCATGCCCCTTCTGAGCTTTCTTGATATCATCCATCAAGGTAGGCTTAACTTCGAGGCTGGCCAAGAATCCTGGTGCAACCAGTTCCAACCCGAAGCTTTCAAGTTCTTCATACAAGGCGGGTAGCTTGTGCTTTAGCATAGCATTCAAGGAGCAAGCCTTCCTGCTCAACGCGTCTGCTACCACATTAGCCTTTCCAGGGTGGTATTGAACACTGAGGTCATAATCCTTTATCAACTCCAGCCATCTTCTCTGCCTCATGTTCAATTCCCTCTGAGTGAAAATATACTTCAGACTTTTGTGATCCGTGTATACCTCACATCGCTTCCCCAAGAGGTAATGTCGCCAAGTCTTCAGGGCATGAACCACTGCTGCTAGCTCAAGGTCATGAGTAGCGTAGTTCTCTTCGTGAGGTCGTAGCTGCCATGAAAGGTAGGCCACGACTCTGCCTTCTTGCATCAGAACACCTCCCAGTCCGATTCTTGACGCATCACAATATATCACAAACTCCTTGTGTATATCTGGTGTGGCCAGAACTGGAGCGGTGGTTAGCCTCTTCTTCAGCTCCTGGAAGCTTTCTTCGCACTTCGGCGTCCATTCGAACTTCTTTTCCTTCTTCAAGAGCTGAGTCATGGGTCGGGCAATGCTTGAGAATCCTTCAACGAACTTGCGGTAATATCCCGCGAGTCCGAGGAAGCTTCTGACTTCCTTCACATTGCTCGGGGATTGCCATTCAGTCACGGCTTCTATCTTGGCAGGGTCGACTGACAATCCCTCTTCTGTTAGAACATGTCCCATAAATCCAACTTCACGCAGCCAGAATTCACACTTGCTGAACTTGGCATACAGTTGGTGCTCTCGAAGCTTGTCTAGGACCATCCTCAAGTGTTGCTCGTGCTCTTCTTCCGACTTCGAGAAGACAAGAATGTCATCAATGAAGACGACGACGAACTTGTCCAAATATTCCATGAAGACCTTATTCATGAGATACATGAAGTAAGCTGGGGCATTGGTCAACCCAAAGGACATGACCGTGCATTCATACAGGCCATATCTGGTTACGAATGCCGTCTTCGGAATATCTTGGGGTCTGATCTTCAGTTGGTAGTACCCAGATCTGAGGTCGATCTTGGAGAACACCTTGGCCCCATTGAGTTGATCAAACAGATCTTCAATCTTGGGAAGTGGGTACTTGTTATTGATTGTAACCTCATTGAGGGAGCGGTAGTCAATGCATAAGCGGATGGTACCGTCCTTCTTTGCCACAAACAGAACAGGTGATCCCCAAGGGGAGGCACTAGGGCGGATAAATCCCTTCCTCAACTGCTCTTCCAACTGCTTCTTCAATTCTGCTAACTCCTCCGATCCCATCCTATAAGGCTTCTTATAGATGGGTCCTGCTCCGGGTATGAGCTCGATGATGAACTCAATGTCTTGGTCAGGAGGCATTCCTGGTAGCTCATCAGGAAAAACATCGGGATACTCGCATACTACCGGCACTTGTTCCAATCCAACTTCAGTCAGACAGTTGGCTTGGTTGGCTTGAGCAGAAGAGGGGTTAGAGGCAAATTTGACTTTGACTCCTCGGTCATTGGTCATAGTGACCGTCCGGTTGGCGCAATCAATCAAGCCTTGGTGCTTGCTGAGCCAATCCATTCCCAAGATCACATCCAAGCCTTGTGATTTTAGGATGATAAGGTCTGCTAGGAAGTCTACCCCGTTAATGGTAATCCCGACTCCTTTACATCCTATCTTGGCTCTCATCTCTGCTCCGGGGGTTTGTACCACCATAGGGTTATTCAGGGGTGTAGGGGTCATGCCACTTTTTAATGCAAAACTTTGGGTGACAAAAGAATGCGTGGCTCCAGAATCAAACAAAACAGTTGCGGGTGCTGAATTGACAAGGAACGTACCCAGCACGACGTCCGGGTCTTCCTGGGCTTCTTCCGCGGTGACATGATTCACACGACCCCTGCCATTGTTGGGCAAGTTGCAGGGAGCTTGGTTCCTTGGTGGCATTCCACGGCCTTGTCCCGGGTTCTGCGCATTGGGGCGCGGGGCGTCAGGTTTCTTGTTGGGGCAATTCTTGGAGTAATGCCCTGGCTGTCCACATCCGAAACAAGTGACTTGATTGGGGACGACGCCCTTGCCAGCATTGTTATTGGGGTTGTTGTAAGCTGGCCTGGGGTTGTCATACTGCTGAGGTGGATAGTTGGTGCGAGGTGCAGGAGCTCTTGGCTGCTGATAGGTTGGCTTGACCGGGGCTGGCTGCCACGAGCGAGGCTTCTGGTTGCTGGAGCTACCCTTGCTGATCATCTTGCGCTTACGAGTGTCATCCAAGGCACGTCGCTTGTCCTCAAGCATGAGTGCCTTGTTCACCAGATCAGGAAAGGTTGGGCAGTCACACACAACAAGCGAGTACTGCAGAGTCTGGTTAAGGCCTTCCATGAAGCGCTCCCTTTTGGCAGCATCAGTGCTGACATCCTCAGGGGCATACCTTGAGAGAACACTGAACTTCTGCATGTACTCCTTGACAGTGCTACTACCTTGCTTCAGGGCTCGGAACTCACGCTTCTTGATGGCCATGATTCCAGAAGGGATGTGGGCCTTGCGGAATTCCGTCTTGAAGGTGTCCCAAGTGATGTCTTGCTCAACATGCATAGCCTTGAATCCATCCCACCAAGCTCTGGCAGTCCCCCCGAGACAGTGGGCAGCATATGCCACTTTATCACGGTCCTCAGTGCATCCGACTAGTGCCAGCAGATCCTCAATGGTGCGGACCCAGTCGTCTGCATCCAGGGGTTCAGCAGTCTCGATGAAAGTGGGTGGTGCATGCTTCTTGAATTCCACCAGTGTGGAACGTCCATGGCCGTGCCCCGCCGGCTGGCGGTTGACAGCCTGAGCAATCATCTGGAGGGCTGCAGTGTTGGCTTGGCGCTCCTCTCGAAAGGCTTGGAGAAGCTGAGCCATATCCATGCTTGGAGGAGGTGGTGGTGGTGGAGTCTGTCCTTGGGCTTGGTCCTGGCTGGCTCCGGCCTCAGCAGAACCTCCGGCTTCTTGCGGCTGGGTAGAGGTACCAGTACGTGTTACAACAGGCATCCTGTTGGAGCGGTCAAGGTCTCATGATTGGGAACAACAATGAGGGAAAGCAGTATAGATGGAATGCCTAGTAAGGGGGTGGTGTGACACAATTTAAGTTAAACAAAGGCCAGAAGGGCCAAACTCATGCATTAAAACCAAATGAGGAATGTAGTCGTTTACAAGTTCCCGAAGGGAAAGTACGACTTCATGAAAGCAAGCTGAACGCAAACGCAACATAACATGGTTTCACAAGAACCATTACAAGGACTCGACTTCGCAAAAGGGGTACACGACCTATCCTACCATAGGCTACGAGCTAGACTATCCTAGTCCTGAACGGAGTCTAAGTGGTGGAATGCTCGGTCGGGTATTCTGGCTCCTCTGGATCTTCCTCCTCATCTTCATCTGTCTTGGTCTCCTCATCGCTCGAGGAAGCGGGGGAGTGAAGGAGCAGAACACGGCGCTGCTTTGCTGGTGGCGTCTTGAAGAGGTTGCGGTACTCCTTTGCCGTCATACGGCGTGGCTGAGGTGGTCCCTCGGCATGTGCGACCTGTGGGGGTCGTCCGCCTCGATACGCTACTGCGGGCTGTCCAGGGGGCGCTCCATCCTTCTTGATCCTGTCTGCCTTCATCTGAACTATGCGGAGGAGCTCCTTGGTCTCGCGGAGTTCCTTCCGAAGCTCCGTCGACTCCGAGGCCAGGTGTTGTGCCAGACTGTCGGCACACAAGCTGAAGTAGGTCTGGAAGCGGAGAGAAAGTCCCTCGTCCAAGGGTGGTGCTGGTGCGCTGCTCTCGTCATCACCTTCCTTACGATAAGGCAGGTAACGAGTGGCTGGCTCTCTCGCCATCTCTGGCAGGAGATCCCGGAGGCGAGTCAGCGCCTTGAGGGTAGCAGTCTCCACGGCGAGAAGCAATGTCGCCATCTCGGGTCCCTCAAAGAACCAGCTCGTCGGGGCGTCATTCGCCCTCACGACTACCTCCACATGATACTCCCTCTTGGTGCTGTCGACCCAGTGCTCGTGGTAGGAGAAGGTGGGGACTCGAGTGAACTGGCACTTCCTGAGGCTATCCTCAAGAAGCACAGGAAACCCAGTGGTCAGGAAGTCCTCGGGTACGGCGGCCATCTACAAAAAGTGGAAGGGAAAGGGTCAATAAAGGAATGTGACCTATGTTTGGGATACTAACATAAACATAGGTATATGGGTAACCTGGTGGATAGTCTCGCTCTAACTAACGTCCATGCTAACTAAGGCTTCCTACAGTCAAGATGGCTCTGATACCAGCTCTGTGGGGACCCCGACTCGCAAGTCGTGATCACCGAATGCACGTGTACAGTGATCCCAGAGATCAATGCTCACTGAACACACAGAAGCTGAATAACAAGAGTCTTACATCCATACATACCGTCTTACACAAATAGTGACCAACATGGTCAAGTCTTGCATCGATAAAGCCTTAAGGGCTGAACATCAAATGAAACATAGCAGCGGAAATCGTCGTCGATAAGTAGAACCCATGCCATCTGCCTTAACCCTACAGGCAATCTGACTGGGAACGTCCTAGTTCGCATGATCGTCTCCAAAGAACACTTCTTCGAACTCCGGTTCTCCCATGCCTGGTCAATTAAATAACCAGTGGCAAGCCAATGAGTACTTTGAATGTACTCGCAAGCAACCCATGATTTGGTTCAAGGTACAGTAATGCATGACATAGGTAAAGTTTTGCATAAAGCTAGTTTTGAGTGCAGGACACGTTCAACATCCTATAAAGCATGCATCAAGAGAATTCAAGTAACCATAAGATCTGGTCACAGATATCAACATAAATAGAAAGGGGCACCAACCCATTTATCATAAACAGAGAGGGCACCAACCCATCTCAATCGTGTCAAGTCCTCTGACTTGATCCAAGACAACACCATCATCTCACACACACACCGGGTTTGAAAACAAGTGGACGTAGCCCAAGAGCGGTTACCCAACTGTCCTTGACCGTGGACACGGCTATTCGAATAGTTTTACACTCTGCAGAGGTTGCACACTTTACCCACTAGATCCGGGGAACTTCCGTGTCATCCACGACCCGCGGTACCTCAAGTACCCGGGGTAAGCACCCGATCACTACCTTTCCCTAGACGACACTAACATGGAGTCCACTCGATTGGTAGTAACCCCCGTGCCGAACATTTCACATCATAAAGTTGTGGAGCCTCGCTCCCATTTTCATCACATACCACAAGCACGGGGTACCAACGGTGTGTCCGGTGCCCTGTGAAAACAGTCATGGCCGCCCTACCTGGCACGACCCCGTCCCAAGAGAGAGCACCAACTCTCCCCCGTCACTAGTAATGCGGGCCCCAAGCTAGTATCGGTCTAGGTACTCAATAATGCCCTTTCCCATATAAGGGTAGAGTGGTCGCGCATGTAAGGTTGGAATAACGGTCGCAACTCCGACCAATCCGTTTTGAAAACAACACACACCTTCCTTGGCACACCACTTCGTCATCAAGTGGTCACCCTTCTCATCATCTCCCTCGGGCATAGGTGGCACCCGACGGGGTTTTCGAAAAGACGTTTGAAATCACATTGCCTCCTTCACCATGCACAAACCCACCCCATTTGCGTAGCATCTACATTTGCATCCTATCTACTCCCATCGGCATAACCCTCATAAGAAGGTAGGGCCATGCACACTGCAAGTATCAACGAGGAAGTAATCGTGGTAACCAACCCACGTGGTTCACCATCTCATCATGATTCCGATGCATCGATAATAAAGAGCTAAAAATGACATGCATATAAAGGGGTATCATAGTCATGGTCAAAGGGCTGCTTGCCTTGGTTGGCTTGATCTTCAAAGTCTTCAGGCTCTGCTCCTCCTTCTTCCTCAGCTACCTCGTCAAACACGGGATCTAACGTTGCAAGAAAACAACGGGAAAAATAAGACAATAATAAAAACAGAAAAGTCAAAGTGCTCACAAAAATGTCAACTTATTTTTGTAAAATACTAAGAGGAAGGCTAGGAAGGGGACAACTTTTGGTTTTGGTTTTGGAGCAGCAAAATAGGAGTTATGGATTTTCAAAGGCCTATTTAAATGCTAAAAACCACATTTAAATATTTACAGAGAATAAAAGGTGGTTGGATTTGAATAAAAGTTGCACCATTAAATAGGTTGCAATATTCTAGGAATTTAGAAATTGGAATCAATGCATTTGGATTAATATTCTGTCCTGTGGAATTTTTGGAAATAATACAGAAAAGGAAAAAGAGAAACGGCGCTGTGCCACTGGGCCAGAGAGGCCACAGCAGCAGCAGGCCCAGGGGGGGGGAAACCCAGCCCACGCGGCCGCCACATCGAAGGCGTAAAGGCTGAATACGCCTTCAGCCGACGGTGGATCGGTGCACGCGCGCGCGCACGTTTTAAACCTGACGGGTGGATCCCACCCGTCAGGGCGTGTGGCTGACGGGCCGGCCCCACGGCGGCCGTCGTCTACCTCCGGCCAGAGGCGACGGCGAGCTCGCCGGCGGCGATACAGGGCACGAGAAGGGGCGCGGATGCTACCGTTGGACTCAGGAGCGAGTCGCGGTTCTGGTGGTGGTGGAGACGGTCGCCGGGGTGGCCTGCTTCGCCGGCGACGAGGTCCCGCGGCGGAGGTGCTTCGGGCGCCGGTGGTTCCGGCCGTTTCCGGCTGCAAAACGAGGGGGAAAGAGAGGGGAAAACATCAGTGAGGCGAGGGGAGTCCAGTTCGAGAGAGAAAAGGAGCGGAGGAGGCCTGTACCCGCAGATCGACGGCGACCCGAGGCGGCGGAGCTCGAGCTCGATCTCGAGCTCGGGCGGCTCTGGAGAGAAGTGGGTGGTTCCGGGGGTGGATTGGGTGTGTGGAGGGGCGACAGGGAGGAAGAGAAGGGCTCGGGAGCGCCTTATATAGGCTGGCCGCGGTTCACCGTGGGCGTGGCCTACGGGCGCCCGCGGGATCGGCTCTGGAAGCCGTTGGAGAGAGGTTGGAGCTGTCCACGGCGCTCGTGGGGATGGAGTAGGGCGCCAGGGAGGAGGAGAGAGAGCGGGGAAGTGTTCTGGCGCCCGCGCGTGTGAGGCCGGCCATTGGCCGAGCCGGACGGCGTCGGGCACGCGCTGCAGGAGGGGAGAGAGAGGGAGAGACAATGGGGACGGCACGGCGGCGTGTCGCAGACGTCGAGACACATCAACTGGCGCGATGGGAAGGCACGAGGCGGTCGGGAGGCGCGGTGTCAACGGTCGGCGCTCTGGCAGGCGCTCCAGAGCGCGACTTTGGCCGGCATCCGCGGGTTTTCCGCGTCGCGCGCGCGTCCTTTTCTGTCTGGAGGCTACAGTGGAAGGGGGCAAAACCTGGAAAGAGCCTGGGATGCTCTGGGGTGCAGAGGGGAGAGAGAGAGGCTGGGAGAGAGAAGGGAAGCTGTTGTCCAGAGAGGACAAACGTGATTCCCTCCTTCCTCCACATTGCTTCCTCGGGTAGAAAAGTGTCTAAGTGACAGAGGGGAGTGAGGAGGGGTTGTGGCAAAAAGATGAACTCAAGGAGATTAGTGAAAGTGGCAAAAATAGGCTTTTTAGTATTTTGCCAGAAGGTGTTTGATGGAGTTTTTGGTAAGCTAATGACTCCCACTGGCCAAGATACTCCAAGGGGTGAAATGTCACATATATTTAGGGCCTTCCACCCATTTTGAGCTTATTTGGACAAAGTTGCCAATGCAACTTTTGCAAACCCTAGAAATGGGCAGAAATGGATTTGTGTAGATCCAGTGGAGTAAATCATTTCTCCTTGATGTGCCACTTGGTGTGGTAGCCTTATTTGGTCACATGATCAGGCTCACCAAAGTTGGGGTCCTGGAGAAAAAGTTGGTAGTGCAAAGTAGTTCAAACTTGATTCTGGTCAGAGAGGGTTTTGAGGCACTTTGACCAAGACTTCCTATTCTCCAACCTGTGCCATTTGGTCCAGATGCATCATTAGACCAATGAAGCATGTCCACCAAGTTTGAGCACATTTGGACATACTTGGCAATGTAAAGTTGATCAAACTTCAGAATGGACAGAGATAGTTTTGAGGGGTTTTGATGGTGTTATGTTGTTCTCCAAGTCATGAGACTTGGCAAGATCATCTAATATGTCATATGTGACATGATGGAATTTTCCTGGAATTTTTGGAGAATATTTCCTTTGTAAATATTTCAAAAGCTTGAAATATCCAGAAAGGGTTTTAGAGGGATTTGACCAATATTTTGAACATGACCAGGTGTTGAAACTCTTATATATGGACAATATATGTCCTATGAGTCTCCCTAAATTTTGTCAAATATTTTTGAAACAGTAAAGTAATTTTTTCCTATTAAAGACCATTTCTGGCCTTAAGAAAAAGCCTTTAAATAAAATAGAACAGTAACTTTTAAAATTATTATTTTGTGGTTCCTGGGCATCCTATATCTAATAGGAGTCTAATATATTTTTGGAAAGATTTTTACTGCCCTTAATCAAGTACTTGTAGTACAAACCTCAATTCAGGGGTTTTTGGAAAACTAATTTTAGAAAATACTTTCTGGCCAAATTATTTTTGTAAGAAAACTCCATATAGCACTATTCACATGGCATGGTCATTGGTCAGGAGCTTGGGGTAAGGAGATGGAATATAGAGGGCAGAGTAGTTGACTTCAAGAAGCACTTGAAAGAAACACAGAGAGAAAACCAACTCCAAATAAAAGCCAAAAAAAATGCAAAAAGTTTTTGTTGGTCCAAATTTTCATGCTTTAATAATGAAAATGAAATGTTACAAAATGCACGGTGTGACATCTACCGTCGCAGATCTGCTTCAACGCCACTGACAGCCATCGCACCCCCGATGCCTACACGGCGCCGCAAGAGAGGTGGTACTTCATATCTCCTCAACTTTTTGATCTCAACCATAAAATAGATCTTAACTTGGTTACTCTACATTCTTTTCAGCTCTTAGAATTTAGTTCTTAGTTCGAAGCAAACAATGGATGCTAAATATCATTTCTCCGGTTTGCAGCTTTAAATCTGCCATGGCACAGCCATAATATGGTTTAATTGATCATGCTTAGGGTTTAAATGATCATGTTGGTTCCGTGGTGGTTTATTTAATAGAAATTGGAGGGGAAACCCTCTTTTGCTCAAAAAAATTGCTTAGGGTTTCCCCCTTTTATGATCACTATACGATCAGAATACGTGCTTCGTGTCATAATAGCACTGCAACACCCATCAAGATAAACAAGCTTAGTTGTTCAAATACGAATCTAATATTATTAAAACAGAGTCGTTTAATTGGTCAGCTAAATGTTCCTAATTTAGTTTAGAAAATGCATGTTCGCCGCTCGGATGTGTATCTCTACAGGGTGCCCACGGTGGGCCGGCCCACCCTGGGATTTTGGGTCGTCCCAGGCCCCGATTCCCCTCTGTTCTGCTGCGCGCTTCCGATCTCTACTCGCCCCCAGCCGCCTGCCTCTCCGGTGGCTTGCCGTCCCCGGATGGCATCACTCTAGGCGGAGACGTCGGACTAGCAGGAGGTCAGGAGCCGCTCGCCCTACAGCGTCACCGCTGCCCGGGCGCGCCGCTGTGCCTACTGAGGGAGTCCTGGATTAGGGGGTCCTCGGACAACCGGACTATATACATTAGCCGGACTGCTGTATTATGAAGATACAAGATCAAAAACTTCGTCCCGTGTCCAGATGGGACTCTCCTTGGCGTGGATGGCAAGCTTGGCAATACGGATATGTAGATCTCCTCCCTTGTAACCGACTCTGTGTAACCCTAGCCCCTCCGGTGTCTATATAAACCGGAGGGTGTAGTCCGTAGGACAACAACAATCATACCATAGGCTAGCTTCTAGGGTTTAGCCTCTACGATCTCGTGGTAGATCAACTCTTGTAATACTCATATCACCAAGATCAATCAAGTAGAAAGTAGGGTATTACCTCCATCGAGAGGGCCCGAACCTGGGTAAACATCGTGTCCCCCGCCTCATGTTACCATCCGCCTTAGACGCACAGTTGGGACCCCCTACCCAAGATCCGCCGGTTTTGACACCGACATTGGTGCTTTCATTGAGAGTTCCACTATGTCGTCACCACAAGGCTTGATGGCTCCTTCGATCATCGGCAACGATGCGATCCAGGGTGAGGTTTTCCTCCCCGGGAAAATCTTCGTATTCGGCGGCTTCGTACTGCGGGCCAACTCGCTTGGCCATCTGGAGCAGATCGAGAGCTACGCCCCTGGCCATCAGGTCAGGTTTGGAAACTTGAACTATAGTGCCGACATCCGCAGAGACTTGATCTTCGACAGATTCGAGCTCATGTCAGGTGCAATTCATAATTGCTAACACTCACGCAATACTTGTGGTTACGGAGTTTTAATCAGACACAGAGAAAGATAGGGGCCTATAGTTTCGCCTCCCAACCTTTTACCTCAAGGGCAATGTCAACAATAATAGTTTATGCTAACCCACATCCAATCAGATATATATATCAGGATCTTTCCAACACCCTCTGCTTGCCAAAGGATAAAATGAAAAAAGGAAAGGTGAAGATCACCATGACTCTTGCATAAGGTAGAAGATATTAATAAAAGATAGGCCCTTCGCAGAGGGAAGCAGAGGTTGCCATGCACTTTCAGGGTTGGATGCACAAAATCTTAATGTGAAAGAATGTCACTTTATATTGCCACTTGTGATATGGACCTTTATTATGCAGTCCGTCGCTTTTATTTCTTCCACATCACAAGATCGTATAAACCTTATTTCCTCCACACCAATCAATCATTCATATTTAGAGAGCAATTTTTATTGCTTGCACCGATGACAACTTACTTGAAGGATCTTACTCAATCCATAGATAGGTATGGTGGACTCTCATGGCAAAACTGGTTTAAGGGTATTTGGAAGCACAAGTAGTATCTCTACTTAGTGCAAAGAATTTGGCTAGCATGGGGGGGGGGGGAATGCAATCTCAACATGTTGGATGATCCATGACAATATACTTTATCTCAGATATAAGAAAACATAACCCATTACGTTTTCTTCCTTGTCCAACATCAACTCTTTAGCATGTCATATTTTAATGAGTGCTCACAATCATAAAAGATGTCCAAGATAGTATATTTATATGTGAAACCTCTCTTTCTTTATTACTTCCTATTAATTACAACGATGACCAAAGCTATGTTTGTCAACTCTCAACAATTTTTAATCATCATACTCTTTCTATTGAAGTCATTACTCTCCATAAGATCAATATGATCTCTTTGTTTCTTTTTATTCTTTTCTCTTTTCTTTTAGTCACTCAAGATCATGGAAAAGTAATCAAGCCCTTGACTCAACACTAATCTTTATTATATAGCTCACGGACTCGATTACATAGAGAGATCATAAAGCAAAACTCAAAACTAGATCATACCAAAACTTTATTCTACTAGATCAAGATACTACTAATAGAATCGAACTAAGAAAAACTGTAAAGATATAGATGTGATGATGATAAGATACTAGAGCATCTCCCCCAAGCTTGGCCGTTGCCAAGGGGAGTGCCCATACCCAAGTGATTATGTCTCCTTCTTCAGGGATGGTGATGGTGATACGATTCTCTTCCTCGAGCTTATTGAGTTGCTGCTTGTCCTTGGTCTCGTTGCCGGATGAAACACCCGGATCTCCCCGACTGACTCTTGAGAAGACATCTTGCTCTAATCTGCAGCAGCAACAGCTCGAAACAAGAACAGAGGATAATTGTGTGATACAGGAGTCAAAACCTTCGGGAGATTATATAATGAATTTTTACCGACCAAAATACGTATCGTGCAAGAAAACGGAGTCCGGAGAGCACACGAGGTGCCCGCGAGGTAGGTGGTGCGCCCAGGGGGTAGGGCGCACCCTCCACCCTCGTGGAGGCCTCGTGTCCTTCCCGGACTTCTTCTTATTTTTCTATTTTTCTATATATTCCAAAACAGAGAAAAATTGCCATTAGAACTGTTTTGGAGTCGGTTTACTTACCGTACCACATACCTATGCCTTTTCGGAGTCTGAAACGTTCCGGAAGTCTCCCTTATGTATTCCTCCAGGGTTACGGTTTTGATAACATTGGTTTCAACATTTATAGGGTTACCTGAGATATAATGTTTGATTCTTTGACCGTTAACCACCTTCGGATTTGTGCCTTCGAAGTTGTTGATTTTTATGGCACCGGAACGATAGACCTCCTCGATAACGTAAGGACCTTTCCATTTAGAGAGAAGTTTTCCTGCAAAAAATCTTGAACGAAAGTTGTATAGCAATACATAATCACCTACATTAAACTCACGCTTTTGTATTCTTTTGTCATGCCATCTTTGAACCTTTTCTTTAAACAACATGGCATTTTCGTTGGCTTGGGTTCTCCATTCATCAAGTGAGCTAATGTCAAATAACCTCTTCTCACCGGCAAGTTTGAAATCATAATTGAGCTCTTTTATAGCCCAATATGCCTTATGTTCTAGTTCGAGAGGTAAGTGACATGCTTTTCCATAAACCATTTTATACGAAGACATACCCATAGGATTTTTATATGCAGTTCTATAGGCCCATAATGCATCATCAAGTTTCTTGGACCAATTCTTTCTAGATCTATTAACAGTCTTTTGCAAAATTAATTTGAGCTCTCTATTACTCAATTCTACTTGACCACTAGACTGAGGGTGATAAGGGGATGCAATTCTATGATTAACATCATACTTAGCAAGAATTTTTTGGAAAGCACCATGAATAAAATGTGAACCACCATCAATCATTAAATATCTAGGGACTCAAAACCTCGGAAAAATAACTTCTTTAAGCATTTTAATAGAAGTGTTATGATCAGCACTACTAGTTGGAATAGCTTCTACCCACTTAGTAACATAATCAACAGCAACTAGAATATGTGTGTATCCATTAGAGGCAGGAAAAGGTCCCATATAATCAAAGCCCAAAACATCAAATGGTTCAATAACAAGTGCATAGTTCATAGGCATTTCTCGATGTCTACTAATATTACCAATTCTTTGACATTCATCACAAGATAAGACAAACTTACGGGCATCCTTGAAGAGAGTAGGCCAATAAAAACCGGATTGCAATACCTTATGTGCAGTTCTATCTCTAGTGTGGTGCCCTCCATAAGCCTCAGAGTGACACTTGCGTAGGATCTGTTCCTGTTCATGCTCAGGTACACAACGTCTAATAACACCATCTACTCCTTCTTTATAAAGATGTGGGTCATCCCAAAAGTAATGCCTCAAGTCATAGAAAAACTTTTTCTTTTGCTGGTATGTGAAACTAGGTGGTATAAATTTAGCAACAATATAATTAGCATAATCAGCATACCGTGGAGCAGTACGAGAAGCTTTTATGACATTTAATTGTTCATCAGGAAAGCTATCATCAATAGGTAGTGGGTCATCAAGCACATTTTCTAACCTAGACAAGTTGTCTGCAACGGGGTTCTCAGCTCCCTTTCTATCAACAATATGCAAATCAAATTCTTGTAGCAGGAGAGCCCATCTAATAAGTCTAGGTTTAGCATCCTTCTTTTCCATAAGATATTTAATAGCAGCATGATCCGTGTGAATAGTTATTTTAGAATCAACAATATAAGGTCTAAATTTATCACAAGCAAATACGACTGCTAAGAATTCCTTTTCAGTAGTAGCATAATTTCTTTGAGCATTGTCTAGAGTTTTACTAGCATATTGAATAACATTTAATTTCTTATCAACTCTTTGCCCTAGAACACCACCTATAGCATAATCACTAGCATCACACATAATTTCAAAGGGTAAATTCCAATCAGGTGGTTGAACAATAGGTGCAGAGATCAATGCTTTCTTAAGTATTTCAAATGCTTCTACACAATCATCATCAAAGACAAATGGTATATCTTTTTGTAATAAATTAGTCAGAGGCCGAGAAATTTTTGAGAAGTCCTTAATGAACCTCCTATAAAAACCGGCATGACCAAGGAAACTTCTTATACCTTTGAAGTCCTTGGGACATGGCATCTTTTCAATAGCATCAACCTTGGCTTTATCAACTTCAATACCTCTTTCAGAAACTTTATGCCCTAAGATAATACCTTCATTAACCATAAAGTGGCACTTTTCCCAATTCAAGACAAGATTAGTTTCTTCACATTCTGCAAAACTCGATTAAGATTGCTCAAGCAATCATCAAAAGAGGATCCATAAACGGAGAAATCGTCCATGAAAACCTCACAGATCTTTTCACAAAAGTCAGAGAATATAGCCATCATGCATCTTTGAAAGGTAGCAGGTGCATTACATAAACCAAAAGGCATACGTCTATAAGCAAAAGTACCAAAAGGGCAAGTACAAGTGGTCTTTGACTGATCATCGGCTGACACAGGTATTTGAGAGAAACCGGAATAACCGTCTAGAAAGCAAAAATGTGTATGTTTGGATAATCTTTCTAGCATTTGATCGATAAAAGGTAAGGGGTAATGATCTTTTTTAGTAGCCTTATTTAATTTGCGGAAATCAATTACCATCCTATAACCTGTAATAACTCTTTGCGGAATCAATTCGTCTTTATCATTAGGAACGACAGTAATACCTCCCTTTTTAGGGACACAATGTACATGACTTACCCACTGACTATCAGCAACGGGATAAATAATACCTGCCTCAAGAAGCTTTAATATTTCCTTTCTTACCACTTCTTTCATCTTAGGATTCAGCCATCGTTGGTGATCACAAATTGGTTTGGCATCTTTCTCCAAATTTATTTTATGTTGACATAGAGTGGGACTAATGCCCTTAAGATCATCAAGAGTATATCCAATAGCAGTGTGGTGCTTCCTTAGAGTTTTCAATAATCTCTCTTCTTCATGCTCTGAAAGGTTAGCACTAATAATAATGGGATATATCTTTTTCTCATCAAGATAAGCATATTTAAGAGTATCAGGCAATGGTTTAAGCTCAAACACGGGATCACCCTTGGGTGGAGGAGGATTCCCTAGGATTTCAACAGGCAAATTGTGTCTCAGGATGGGTTCCTGTTTAAAGAATACTTCATCTATTTCCCTTCTTTCATTCATAAACATATCATTTTCATGGTCTAGCAAATATTGTTCTAAAGGATCACTAGGAGGCACAGCAATAGAAGCAAGACCATGATATTGCTTTAATGCAATATAGGGTCAAGCCTGCTTACAAGGATGATCTCCTTAGATGGATCTCATTTCTGCCACCTTGAGGCTTGTAATTTTAACTTCTCACTTACCTAGAATAGCTTGATTACCCCTTGTAATCCCCCTTTGTACTTGTACTTGCTCTCCCTTTTAATGAAGTTTTGATATGCTGTGGGGGTTTTCCCCTACAGTTCCCAGTCAAAAAAAATAGAAGCAAGACCAATAATTTCATCTTTACTAGGCAATTACTCTTCACGGTGTTGTCTATGAAATTTAGAAAAGTTGAACTCATGAGACATATCACCTAGACCAATAGTAACAACATCCTTTTTGCAGTCTACCTTAGCATTAACAGTGTTTAAGAAGTGTCTACCAAATATAATGGGGCAAAACTTATATTAGGGGGAACCGAGAACAAGAAAATCAGCAGGATATTT
This sequence comes from Triticum dicoccoides, assembly GCF_002162155.2. Taxonomy (NCBI): domain Eukaryota; kingdom Viridiplantae; phylum Streptophyta; class Magnoliopsida; order Poales; family Poaceae; genus Triticum; species Triticum dicoccoides. Next base: position 94,628,220 of record NC_041392.1, on the reverse strand, counting down.
AGTTTTCCCACATAGGACTTCAACATCTCTAACAATTCCCATTGGTGATATAGTATCTCTATTGGCAAGTTTAATTGTGACATCAATGTCTTCTATCTCAGCAGGTGCAATATCATGCATAATTTGTTTGTATAAGTCAAAAGGTATTGCACTAGCACTAGCACCCATATCACACAAGCCATGGTAACAATGATATCCTATTTTGACAGAAATAACAGGCATGCCTACCACAGGTCTATGCTTATCTTTAGCACAAGGTTTAGCAATTCTAACAGTTTCATCACAGAAATGAATAACATGCCCATCAATATTATCAGACAAGAGATCTTTAACAATAGCAATTTTAGGTTCAACTTTAATTTGCTCAGGAGGTGTATAAGTTCTAATATTACTTTTATGAACCACAGTTGAAGCTTTAGCATGATCCTTTATCCTAACAGGGAAAGGTGGTTTCTCAACATAAGAAGTAGGAACAATAGGATCATTATAAGTGATAGTCTTTTCTTCAACTTTAATAGGTGCAGCTACTTTTACTTCTATGGGGGGATGATATTTAAACCACTTCTCCTTAGGGAGATCGATATGAGCAGCAAAAGATTCACAGAACGAAGCTACTATCTTAGAGTCAAGTCCATATTTAGTGCTAAATTTATGGAAAACTTCGGTATCCATAAAATATTTAACACAATCAAACTTAGGTGTCATACCTAACTCCTTACCTTCTTCGAGATCCCAATCTTCAGAGTTGCGTTTAATTCTTTCCAATAAATCCCATTTGAATTCAATAGTCTTCATCATAAAAGAGCCAGCACAAGAAGTATCGAGCATGGTGCGATTGTTATCAGAAAGCCGAGCATAAAATTTTTGAATAATCATTTCTCTTGAGAGCTCATGATTGGGGCATTAATATAACATTGATTTAAGCCTCCCCCAAGCTTGAGCGATGCTTTCTCCCTCGCAAGGCCAAAAATTATATATATAATTGCGATCACGATGAACAAGATGCATAGGATAAAACTTCTAAAGAAATTCCAATTTCAATCGTTTGTAGTTCCATGACCCCATATCATCACATAGACTATACCATGTCAATGCATCTCCCTTCAAAGATAAAGGGAAGACCTTCTTCTTAATAACATCTTCGGGAACACCCGCAAGCTTAAATAATCCACAAACTTCATCCACATATATTAGGTGCTCATCAGGATGCTTTGTTCCATCTCCTGCAAAAGGATTAGCTAGTGATACGTCTCCGTCGTATCTACTTTTCCAAACACTTTTGCCCTTGTTTTGGACTCTAACCTGCATGATTTGAATGGAACTAACCCCGGACTGACGTTGTTTTCAGCAGAATTGCCATGGTGTTATTTATGTGCAGAAAAAAAAACTTCTCGGAATGACCTGAAACTTCATGGAATATCTTTCCGGAAATAATAAAAAATTGTTGCAAAAGATGAAGGCCAGGGGGGGCACCACCTGTCCACGAGGGTGGGGGGCGCCCCCCTAGGGCGCGCCCCCTACCTTGTGGGGCCCCTGAGGCTCCTCCGACGCCAACTCCAACTCTATATATTTGCTTTCGGAGAGAAAAAAAACCAAGGAGAAGAAATCCTTGCGTTTTACGATAGAAGCCGCCGCCAAGCTCTGAAACCTCTCGGGAGGGCTGATCTGGAGTATGTTCGGGGCTCTGGAGAGGGGGATTCGTCGCCGTCATCATCATCAACCATCCTCCATCACCAATTTCATGATGCTCACCGCCGTGCGTGAGTAATTCCATCGTAGGCTTGCTGGACGGTGATGGGATGGATGAGATCTATCATGTAATCGAGTTAGTTTTGTTAGGGTTTGATCCCTAGTATCCACTATGTTCTGAGATTGATGTTGCTATGACTTTGTTATGCTTAATGCTTGTCACTAGGGCCCGAGTGCCATGATTTCAGATCTGAACCTATTATGTTTTCATGAATATATGTGTGTTCTTGATCCTATCTTGCAAGTCTATAGTCACCTACTATGTGTTATGATCCGGCAACCCCGAAGTGACAATAATCGGGACCACTCCCGGTGATGACCATAGTTTGAGGAGTTCATGTATTCACTATGTGCTAATGCTTTGTTCCGCTACTCTATTAAAAGGAGGCCTTAATATCTCTTAGTTTCCATTAGGACCCCGCTGCCACGGGAGGGTAGGACAAAAGATGTCATGCAAGTTCTTTTCCATAAGCACGTATGACTATATTCGGAATACATGCCTACATTACATTGATGAATTGGAGCTAGTTCCGTGTCACCCTATGTTATGTTTGTTACATGATGAACCGCATCCGGCATAATTCTCCATCACCGATCCAATGCCTACGAGCTTTTCCTATATTGGTTCTCGCTTATTTACTTTCCCGTTGCTACTATTACAATCACTACAAAATACCAAAAATATTACTTTTGCTTCTTTACTTTTGCTACCGTTACCACTACTATCATATTACTTTGCTACTAAACACTTTGTTGTAGATATTAAGTTATCCAGGTGTGATTGAATTGAAAACTCAACTGCTAATACTTGAGAATATTCTTTGGCTCCCCTTGTGTCGAATCAATAAATTTGGGTTGAATACTCTACCCTCGAAAACTGTTGCGATCCCCTATACTTGTGGGTTATCAAGACTATTTTCTAGCGCCGTTGCCGGGGAGCATAGCTCTATTCTTTGAGTCACTTGGGATTTATATCTGCTGGACACTATGAAGAACTTGAAAGACGCTAAGACAACAATTTATCCCTCAACTACGAGGGGAGGTAAGGAACTGCCATCAAGCTCTGCACTTGATTCACCTTCTGTTTTGAGTAAGCTTGCGACACCTAAACCTGCTTCTGCTATTCGTTCTGATATGTCGCATGTTATTGATGATGCCACTTCTGCTATGCATGATACTTATGATGAAACTACTTCTATGCTTGATATTACTGTGCCCCTTAGTGAATTTCTTGATGAACAAATTGCTAAGGCTAGAGAGAAAGAAATTATTGAAACTGATTAGAATGATGAAATTGATGATGAAGATAGGCCTATTATTCCTGAAGGTTATGTTTTTAATACGGAAGCTTCTGCAGCTATTTTAGCTTGCAAAGATAGATATGAACTCAAGAGGTTATTAGCTGAATGGAATAAACAATCTCTTAGAGATAGAATGAGGCCTGACCCTGCTTTTGCTACTTCACCTATTTGTGTTGCCGATAAGGATTATGAATTTTCTGTTGATCCTGATATAATTACTTTGGTTGAATCTGATCCTTTTCATGGTTATGAATCTGAAACTGTTGTGGCACATCTTACTAAATTAAATGATATAGCCACCCTGTGCACTAATGATGAGAGATCTCGCTACTTTTATATCCTTAAAATATTTCCGTTCTCATTAAAGGGTGATGCTAAGATATGGTTTAATTCTCTTGATCCTGGTTGTGTGCGTAGTCCCCAGGATATGATTTATTACTTCTTTGCTAAATATTTCCCTGCTCATAAGAAACAAGCTGCTTTAATGGAAATATACAACTTTGTACAAATTGAAGAAGAGAGTCTCCCACAAGCTTGGGGGAGGCTTCTCAAGTTACCTAATGCTTTGCCTAATCATCCTCTTAAGAAAATTGAAATACTTGATATCTTTTATAATGGACTAACCGATGCTTCCAAAGATTACCCGGATAGTTGTGTTGGTTCTATTTTCAGGGAAAGAACACCGGATGAAGCTGAAATTCTATTGAATAATATGCTGACAAATGAAAATAATTGGGCACTTCCTGAGACAGCTCTTGCTCCAATTACTGAGCCTATTCCTAAACCAACTCCAAAGAAGAGAGGTGTTCTATTTCTCAGTCCTAAAGATATGCAAGAGGCAAAGAAAACTATGAAAGAAAAAGGTATTAAAGCTGAAGATGTTATCAATTTACCTCCTATTGAAGAAATACATGGTCTTAATCTACCGCCTGTTGAAGAATCATATGATCTTAATCCATTACCTATTGAAGAACCTCCTGAACTTGATAACCCGACACAGGTAGTAAAGGTAAATTCTCTCTATAGATATGATAGAGCTGAAATCTCTCCTACTAAAATTGCTAGCCAATGCTTGGATGAGTTTGATAACTTTATTTTAAGAAAGAAGATTTCAATGCTTATTTGGTAGACAAATAAAACAAAATGCTTATATGATTAAACACTTGGGTGATTATATGGCTAATATTAGAGGTGAACTTAAACTGGTTAGCAAACATGCTTCTATGGTAACCACTCAAGTAGAACAAGTACTTAAGGCCCAAGATGATTTGCTCAATGAAATGAATAGTAAACAAAATGATTATGCTGTTAGAGTGGCTACTAGAACTAGTAGAATGACTCAGGAACCTTTGTATCCTGAAGGCCACCCTAAGAGAATTGAGCAAGATTCTCAGAGAAATAATATTGATGTACCTAGTTCTTCTAAAAGGAAGAAAAAGAAAAATGATAGGACTTTGCAAACTTCTAGTGAACCTATTGGCGAACCACCTGAGAATTCAAATGATATATCTATGTCTGATGCTGAAACACAATCTGGTAATGAACATGAACCTAGTGAAAATGTTAATGATGATGTTCATGATGATGCTCAACCTAGCAATGATAATGATGTAGAAATTGAACCTGCTATTGATCTTGATAACCCACAATCAAAGAATCAACGTTATGATAAGAGAGACTTTGTTGCTAGGAAACATGGTAAAGAAAGAGAACCATGGGTTCAGAAACCCATGCCTTTTCCTCCCAAACCATCCAAGAAAAAGGATGATGAGGATTTTTAGTGCTTTGCTGAAATGATTAGACCTATCTTTGTACGTATGCGATTAACTGATATGCTCAAAATGAATCCTTATGCTAAATATATGAAGGATATTGTTACAAATAAAAGAAAGATACTAGAAGCTGAAATTTCCACCATGATTATACTTTTAAGGGTGGAATACCAAAGAAACTTAGAGATCCAGGAGTACCTACTATACCATGCTCCATTAAAAGGAACTATGTTAAAACTGCTTTATGTGATCTTGGAGCCGGTGTTAGTGTTATGCCTCTCTCTTTATATCGTAGACTTGATTTGAATAAGTTGACACCTACTGAAATTTCTTTGCAAATGGCTGATAAATCAACTGCTATACATGTCGGCATATGTGACGATGTGCCTGTTGTGGTTGCAAACATTACTATTTTAACGGACTTTGTTATTCCTGATATTCCCGAGGATGATAGTATGTCTATTATTCTTGGAAGACCTTTTCTGAATACTGCAGGGGCTGTTATTGATTGCAACAAAGGCAATGTCACTTTTCATGTTAATGGTAATGAGCATATGGTACACTTTCCGAGCAAACAACCTCAAGTTCATAGTATCAACTCTATTGGAAAAATTCCATCGATTATTATTGGAGGTTTTGAGTTTCCTCTTCCTACTGTCAAAAAGAAATATGATATTGTTATTATTGGGGATGTGCATATCCCCGTTGAGGTTACATAGTGTTATTCAAAATTTCTCCGGTTCCATGTTATTCGAAATGAGTTTATTAACAAGACTTATCAACCTTGTTAGTGGATTCCTTTTGATGAGCATGAGATGGATGAAACTAGAAGGCTCAACCTTCTGTACCCTCTCTCTACTTTCTGTTATTTAGTTGAAATAAAGTAAAATAGTATTTTTCTGTCTGTTTTCTGAATTATCTGTGCAATATAAAAATACCCCGAAATAAAAGTTCTCCAAATGCCCTGAAAATGAAATATGATTTTTTTTCTAGAATATTTGAGGATTTATGGAACTGAGAACACACCAGGGGGGTGAACCACCTGGCCACGAGGGTGGAGGGCGCGCCCCCTGCCTCGTGGGCCCATGGTGGCCCTCCACTTATTCTTGCACTCATACAGTCCTTCTTCCTCCCTCAAACACGAATATCTAGCTCAAGCACGAGTTCTTCCTCACTTTGCTGTGATTTTCGATCTCCTTGATCAAAGCACCTCTCACAAAACTGCTTGGGGAGATTGTTCCTTGGTATGTGACTCCTCCATTGGTCCAATTAGTTTTTGCTCTAGTGCTTTATTCATTGCAAATTTGTGCTGCATAGGTGACCATGTTCTTGAGCTTGCATGTCAAATTTATATGGTTCCAAGTAGTTCTAATGCTTGATATAGGTTCTAGACACTTGTAGGAGTAGTTGCTATCAATTTTGTTGAGCTTGGTTCACTTTTGTTTGAAGTTACTAAAAATTTCAGAATTTTTTTAGAGAAAGCAATATGCTTAGGAAAATGTTCCAAGGTGGTTCTTCAAGGAAGCAAGGATCCAGGCTTGCAATGCGTGATGCTGATGAGGAGCCCCCGAGGGACGCTCCAGTACAGCCTTGTGAGTGCCCTTCAGAAAATTTTATCGGTCGAGCGGGAATCAAAGAGGAATTTAACGCATATTTGCGTAACGCTGATCTCGTGAGCTTTGAGGCAGAGAAATGCCCACAGTACCATCAACTCACTAGTTCATTTGTGAGGATGATATGGAGTTGCCTCCTACTTATTTAGATTTTAATTATATGGTCTCTCACCAGTTTGTCGAGAGGTATGAATCACCTCTCCAATATCGACTAATCTTTGACAAACGACGTGTTGACCGTATTACTCTCCCTGCTCCTACCTTCTTTGATTATCAGGCAAGAGGAAGATATACTATTACCAGAGAGGAGGCAAATGAGTACGAGAGGAGAGCAGAGAGCGGAGGCAGCCCGACGCCACGCTGCAGCTCAGGAGGCGATAAACGCTGCATCACAGTACGACCCCGGCTACACCTACGGGTATCCGACAGGCTATCCCTGGCAATAAACCAACTTAGGCCAAAAGCCTGAGCTTGGGGGAGTACGTATTTCCTGTTGGAAACATGCCCCAGAGGCAATAATAAATTGGTTATTATTATATTTCCTTGTTCATGATAATCATTTATTATCCATGCTAGCATTTTATTGATAGGAAACTCAGATACATGTGTGGATACATAGACAACACCATGTCCCTAGTAAGCCTCTAGTTGACTAGCTCGTTGATCAACAGATGGTTACGGTTTCCTGACCATGGACATTGGATGTCGTTGATAATGGGGTCACATCATTAGGAGAATGATGTGATGGACAAGACCCAATCCTAAGCCTACCACAAGATCGTGTAGTTCGTATGCTAAAGCTTTTCTAATGTCAAGTATCATTTCCTTAGACCATGAGATTGTGCAACTCCAGGATACCGTAGGAATGCTTTGGGTGTACCAAACGTCACAACGTAACTGGGTGGCTATAAAGGTGCACTACGGGTATCTCCGAAAGTGTCTGTTGGGTTGGCACGAATCGAGACTGGGATTTGTCACTCCATGTGACGGAGAGGTATCTCTGGGCCCACTCGGTAGGACATGATCATAATGTGCACAATGTGATCAAGGAGTTGATCACGGGATGATGTGTTACGGAACGAGTAAAGAGACTTGCCGGTGACGAGATTGAACAAGGTATCGGGATACCGACGATCGAATCTCGGGCAAGTAATATACCGGTAGACAAAGGGAATTGTATACGGGATTGATTGAATCCTTGACATCATGGTTCATCCGATGAGATCATAGTGGAGCATGTGGGAGCCAACATGGGTATCCAGATCCCGCTGTTGTTTATTGACTGGAGAGTTGTCTCGGCCATGTCTCCATGACTCCCGAGACCATAGGGTCTACACACTTAAGGTTCGATGACGCTAGGGTTATAGGGAAAGTATGTACGCGGTTACCGAATGTTGTTCGGAGTCCCGGATGAGATCTCGGGCGTTACAAGGAGTACCGGAATGGTCCGGAGGTAAAGATTGATATATAGGAAGTGAGGACTTGGCCACTGGAAGTGTTCCGGGCATCACCGGTAATGTACCGGGACCACTGGAAGGGTCCGGGGGTCCATCGGGAGGGGCCACCAGCCCCGGAGGCTTGCGTGGGCCATAAGTGGGAAGGGACCAGCACCTATGTGGGCTGGGGCGCGTCCCACCAAGGCCCAAGGCGCCCTCAAGAGGAGAGGGGGCAAACCCTAGGAGCAGATGGGCCCTAAGGCCCACCCTAGGTGCGCCCCCCTCTCTCTTCCCCTTGACCGCCTCCCAGATGGGATCTGGGGGCTGCCGCCACCCCTAGGAAGGGAACCCTAGGTGGGGGCGCAGCCCCTCCCCTCCCCCTATATATACTTGAGGTATGGGGGCTGCCCAACACATGATTTGATCTCCCTCTTGGCGCAGCCCTACCTCTCTCCCTCCTCGTCTCTCGCAGTGCTTGGCGAAGCCCTGCTGGAGTATTGCGCTCCTCCACCACCACCACGCCGTCGTGCTGCTGCTGGACGGAGTCTTCCCCAACCTCTCCCTCTCTCCTTGCTAGATCAAGGCATGGGAGACGTCACCGGGTTGCACGTGTGTTGAACGCGGAGGCGCCGTTATTCGGTGCTTAGATCGGAATCGACCGCGATCTGAATCACCACGAGTACGACTACCTCATCCGCGTTCTTGCAACGCTTCCGCTTAGCGATCTACAAGGGTATGTAGATGCACTCCCCTTCCCCTCGTTGCTAGATTACTCCATAGATTGATCTTGGTGATGCATAGAAAATTTTAAATTTCTGCTATGATCCCCAACAGTGGCATCATGAGCTAGGTCTATGTGTAGTTTCTATGCACGAGTAGAACACAAGTTGTTTTGGGCGTCGATTTTGTCAATTTACTTGCCGTTACTAGTCTTATCTTGATTCGGCGGCATCGTAGGATGAAGCATCCCGGACCGACCTTACACGTACTCTTACGTGAGACAGGTTCCACCGACTGACATGCACTAGTTGCATAAGGTGGCTAGCGGGTGTCTGTCTCTCCACTTTAGTCGGATCGGATTCGATGAAAAGGGTCCTTATGAAGGGTAAATAGAAATTGGCATATCACGTTGTGGTTTTGGCGTAGGTAAGAAACGTTCTTGCTAAGAAACCTATAGCAGCCACGTAAAATTTGCAACAACAATTAGAGGACGTCTAACTTGTTTTTGCCGCATATGCCGTGTGATGTGATATGGCCAAAAGGATGTGATCAATGATATATGTGATGTCTGAGATTGATCATGTTCTTGTAATAAGAATCACGACTTGCATGTCGATGAGTATGACAACCGGCAGGAGCCATAGGAGTTGTCTTAATTTATTTATGACCTGCGTGTCAACATAAACGTCATGTAATTACTTTACTTTATTGCTAACCGTTAGCCGTAGTAGTAGAAGTAATAGTTGGCGAGACAACTTCACGAAGACACGATGATGGAGATCATGGTGTCATGCCGGTGACGATGATGATCATGGCGCCCCGAAGATGGAGATCAAAAGGAGCGAAACGATATTGTCCATATCATGTCACTATTTGATTGCATGTGATGTTTATCATGTTTTACATCTTATTTTCTTAGAACGACGGTAGCTTAAATAAGATGATCCCTCGTAAACAATTTCAAGAAAGTGTCCCCCCTAACTGTGCACCGTTGCGAAGGTTCGTTGTTTCGAAGCACCACGTGAAGATCGGGTGTGATGGATTCTAACGTTCGAATACAACAGGTGTAAGCCAGATTTACACACGCGATACACTTAGGTTGACTTGACGAGCCTACCATGTACAGACATGGCCTCGGAACACGGAAGACCAAAAGGTCGACCATGAGTCGTATAGAAGATACGATCAGCATGAAGATGTTCACCGATGATGACTAGTCCGTCTCACGTGATGATCGGACACGGCCTAGTTGACTCGGATCGTGTATCACTTAGGTGACTAGAGGGATGTCTATCTGAGTGGGAGTTCATTAAATAATTTGATTAGATGAACTTAATTATCATGAACAATAGTCTAAGTTGTCTTTGCAAAAAGGTTGTAGATCAACAGCTCGCGTTGTAGCTCCCTGTTTCAATATGTTCCTAGAGAAAGATTAAGTTGGAAGATATTGTAAGCAATGATGCGGACTAGGTCTGTTGCCTGAGGAGTGTCCTCACTTCTACACAGAAGGCTTACGTCTTTGATGCACCGCTCGATGTGCAAACCCCTACAACGTCGTCTGTGGATGTTGTGAACACCTGACAGACACGTCCTGATGACTACTTGATAGTTTAGAGCACCATACTTTACGGCTTAGAATCGGGATTCCAATGACGTTTTGAACGCCATAAGACATATGAGATGTTCCAAGAGCTGAAATTGGGATTTCAGGCTCATGCCCGTGTTAAGAGGTATGAGACCTCTGACAAGTTCTTTTGCCAACAAGATGGAGGAGAATAGCTCAGCTAGTGAGCATGTGCTCAGAATGTCTGGGTGCTATAATCACTTAAAACAAGTGGGAGTTAAACTTCCAGATAAGATAGTGATTGATAGAGTTCTCTAGTCACTATCACTAAGCTACTAGATCTTCGTGATGAACTATGACATGCAAGGGGTGGAGATGATTCCAGAGCTGTTCGCGGTGCTTAAGACCGCAACAAGTAGAAATCAAGAAGGAGCATCAAGTGTTGATGGTTTAACAAGACTACTGGTTTCAACAAGGGCAAGGGCTAGAAGGGAAACTTCATGAATGGCAAACCAGTTGCCGCTCCAGTGAAGGAACCCAAGGTTGAACCCAAACCCGAGACTAAATGCTTCTATTGTAAGGGGAATGGTCACTGGTAGCGGAACTACCCCAAATGCATGGTAGATAAGAAGGCTGGCAACTTCAACAAAGTATATACGTGTTATTAATGTGTACCTTACTAGTACTCCTGGTAGCACCTGGGTATTGGATACCGGTTTAGTTGCTATTATTGGTGACTTGAAGCAAAAGCTACGGACTAAACGGAGACTGGCTAAGGGCGAGGTGACGATGTGTGTTGGAAGTGTTTCCAAAGTTGATGAGATCACCATCGCAGGCTCCATCTGCCTTCGGGATTAGTATTGAACCTAGATAAATGTTATCAGGTGTCTACGTTGAGCATGAATATGATTAGATCATGTTCATTGCAATACGGTCATTCATTTAAGTTAGAGAATAATGGTTATTCTGTTTACATGAATAATACCTTTCATGGTCATGCAGCCTATGTGAATGGTTCATTGAATCTCGGTCGTGGTAATACACATGTTCACGCCAAAAGATGTAGAGTTAATAATGATAGTACCACTTTCTCGTGGCACTGCCGCTTAGGTCATATTGGCGTAAGATGCATGAAGAAACTCCGTGTCGATGGATGTTTGGAGTCACTTGATTTTGAATCGCTTGACACATGCGAGCCATGCCTCATGGGCAGGATGACTAAGACCCCGCTTTCAGGTACAATGAAACAGGCAAGTGACTTGTTGGAAATCATACATGCTGATGCGTGTGATCCAATGAGAATTGAAGCGTGCGGTGGATATCTCTATTTTCTCATCTTCACTGATGATTTGAGTAGATATAGGTATATTTACTTAATGAAGCACAAGTCTGAAACGTTTGAAAAGTTCAAGCGATTTCAGAGTGAAGTTAAGAACCATCATAACAAAAAGATCAAATTCCTACGATCTGATCGATGAGAATTTCTGAGTTATGAGTTTGGCAATCACTTAAGACATTGTGGAATTGTTTCACAGTTGAAGCCACCTGGAACACCACGGGGTAATGGTGTGTTCGGACGTCGTAATCGAACCCTATGAGATATGGTGCGATCTATGATGTCTCTTACTGATCTACCGTTTTCATTTTGAGGTTATCCGTTAGAGACAGCTGCATTCATTTTAGATAGGACACCATCTAAGTCCGTTGAGATGACGTCGTATGAACATTGGTTTGGCTAGAAACCAAAGTTGTCGTTTCTTAATGTTTGGGGCTGCGATGCTTAAGGCTTCAACCGGAGAAGCTCGAACCCAAAGCGGACAAACACATCTTCATAGGATACCCAAAGGTGACAGTTGGGTATACCTTCTACCTCAGATCCGAGGGCAAATTGTTTGTCGCTAAGAACGGGTCCTTTCTCGAGAAGGAGTTTCCCTCGAAAGAATTGAGTGGGAGGAAGATAGAACTTGATGAGGTTGTCAAACCTTTACTTCAACCAGAGAGTGATGCAACACAGAAAGATGTTTTCTGTGGCGCCTACGTCTGTTGAAGAGGAAGTTAATGATAGTGATCATGAAGCTTCGGATCAAGTTGCTATCGAACCTCATAGGTTGACAAGGATATGTACTACTCCTGAGTGGTACGGTAATCATGTCTTAGATATCATGTTGTTAGACAACAATGAACCTACAAGCTATGGAGAAGCAATGGTGGGCCCATATTCCGAAAAATGGTTAGAAGCCATGAAATCCGAGATAGGATCCATGTATCAGAACAAAGCGTGGACTTTGGTGGACTTGCCCGTTGATCGGCAAGCCATTGAGATAAATGGATCTTTAAGAAGAAGACGGACGTGCATGGTAATGTTACCGTCTATGAAACTCGACTTGTGGCAAAGAGTCTTTTCACAAGTTCAAGGAGTTGACTACGATGAGATTTTCTCAGCCGTAGCGATGTTTAAGTCCGTCAGAATCATGTTAGCATTAGCTGTATTTTTCGATTATGAAATCTGACAGATGGATGTCAAAACAAGTTTTCTTACCAGTTTTCGTAAGAAAAAGTTGTATGTGATACAATAAAAGGTTTTGTCGATCATAAGGATGCTAAAAGGTATGCTGGCTCCAGCGATCCTTCTAGGGACTAGAGCAAGCATCTCGGAGTCGGAATATATGCTTTGATGGAGTGATCAAAGCTTTTAGGTTTATGCAATGTTTGCTAGAAACTTGTATTTACAAGAAAGTGAGTGGGAGCACTACAACATTTCTAATAAGTATATGTGGATGACATATTGTTGATCCGAAATGATGTAGAATTTCTAGAAAGCATAAACGGTTGTTTGAAGAGTGATTTTCAAAGGAAGGCCTGGATAAAGCTGCTTACATATTGGGCATCAAAATCTAAAGAGATAGATCAAGACGCCTGATGATACTTTCAAAGAACGCACACCTTGACATGATTTTGAAGGAGTTCAATAGATCAGTCAAAGAAGGGATTCTTACCTGAGTTGTAAGGTGTGAAGTTGAGTAAGACTCAAAGATTGACCACATCAGAAGAAAGAGGAAGGACGAAGGTCGTCCCCTATGCTTTTGTCATAGGCTCTATACGGTATGCGATGCTGAGTACCGCACCTGATGTGTGCCTTGCTACATGTCTGGCAAGAGGGTACAAGAGTTATCTAGGAGTGGATCACCAGATAGCAGTCAAAATTATCCTTAGAGGAATAAGGAAATGTTTCTCGGTTATGGAGGTGATAAAGAGTTCGACGTAAAGTGTTACGTCGATGCAAGCTTAACACCTATCTGGATAGCTCTGAGTAGAGATACTGGATACGTATAATGGAGCAACAATTTGGAATAGCTCCAAGTGGAACGTGGTAGCAGCATCTACGATATGACATAAAGTTTTGCGAAATACATGGGGAACTGAATATTGCAGACCCGTTGACTACAACCTCTCTCACAAGCATAACATGATCAAACCCAGAACTCATTGAGTGTTAATCACATAGTGATGTGAAATAGATTATTGACTCTAGTAAACTCTTTGGATGTTGGTCACATGGCGATGTGACCTGTGAGTGTTAATCACATGGCGATGTGAGCTAGATTATTGACTCTAGTGCAAGTGGGAGACTGTTGGAAATATGCCCTAGAGGCAATAATAAATTGGTTATTATTATATTTCCTTATTCATGATAATCGTTTATTATCCATGCTAGAATTGTATTGATAGGAAACTCAGATACATGTGTGGATACATAGACAACACCATGTCCCTAGTAAGCCTCTAGTTGACTAGCTCGTTCATCAATAGATGGTTAAGGTTTCCTGACCATGGACATTGGATGTCGTTAATAACGGGGTCACATCATTAGGAGAATGATGTGATGGACAAGACCCAATCCTAAGCCTAGCACAATATCGTGTAGTTCGTATGCTAACGCTTTTCTAATATCAAGTATCATTTCCTTAGACCATGAGATTGTGCAACTCCCGGATACTGTAGGAATGCTTTGGGTGTACCAAACGTCACAAAGTAACTAGGTGGCAATAAAGGTGCACTACGGGTATCTCCGAAAGTGTCTGTTGGGTTGGCACGAATCAAGACTGGGATTTGTCACTCCGTGTGACGGAGAGGTATCTCTGGGCCCACTCGGTAGGACATCATCATAATGTGCACAATGTGATCAACGAGTTGATCACGGGATGATGTGTTACGGAACGAGTAAAGAGACTTGCCGGTGACGAGATTGAACAAGGTATCGGGATACCGACGATCAAATCTTGGGCAAGTAATATACCGGTAGACAAAGGGAATTGTATACGGGATTGATTGAATCCTTGACATCGTGGTTCATCCAATGAGATCATCGTGGAGCATGTGGGAGCCAACATGGGTATCCAGATCCCGCTGTTGTTTATTGACCGGAGAGTTGTCTCGGCCATGTCGGCATGACTCCCGAGCCCGTAGGGTCTACACACTTAAGGTTCGATGACGCTAGGGTTATAGGGAAAGTATGTATGCGGTTACCAAATTTTGTTCGGAGTCCCGGATGAGACCCCGGGCGTCACAAGGAGTACCGGAATGGTCTGGAGGTAAATATTGATATAGAGGAAGTGAGGATTTGGCCACCGGAAGTGTTCCGGGCATCACCGGTAATGTACCAGGACCACCGGAAAGGTCCGGGGGTCCACCGGGAGGGGCCACCAGCCCCGGAGGCTTGCGTGGGCCATAAGTGGGAAGGGGCCAGCCCCTATGTGGGCTAGAGCGCCTCCCACCAAGGCCCAAGACGCCCTCAAGAGGAGAGGGGGCAAACCCTAGGCGTAGATGGGCCCTAAGGCCCACCCTAGGTGCGCCCCCTCTCTCTTCCCCTTGGCCGCCTCCCAGATGGGATCTGGGGGCTGGCGCCACCCCTAGGGAGGGAACCCTAGGTGGGGGCGCAGCCCCTCCCCTCCCCCTATATATACTTGAGGTATGGGGGCTACCCAACACATGATTTAATCTCCCTCTTGGCGCAGCCCTACCTCTCTGCCTCCTCGTCTCTCGCAGTGCTTGGCGAAGCCCTGCTGGAGTACCGCGCTCCTCCATCACCACCATGTCGTTGTGCTGCTGCTTGATGGAGCCTTCCCCAACCTCTCCCTCTCTCCTTGCTGGATCAAGGCATGGGAGACGTCACCGGGCTGCACGTTTGTTGAACGCGGAGGCACCGTTGTTCGGCGCTTAGATCGGAATAGACCGCGATCTGAATCACCACGAGTATGACTACCTCATCCGCGTTCTTGCAATGCTTGCGCTTAGCGATCTACAAGGGTATGAGGATGCACTCCCCTTCCCCTTGTTGCTAGATTACTCCATAGATTGATCTTGGTGATGCGTAGAAAATTTTAAATTTCTGCTACGATCCCCAACATTTCCCACCGACATTACATTTATGTTCACACATACTCATTGCTAGATGTCAGTGCTCATACTTTTTCACTGTAATATCCATGCTAGTTTATTTTCTTTTTCTTGCTTTCTTCTTATGTGTTTGTTAAACCTTAAGAAAAACCAGAAAAAAATAGTAATAGCTTCTAGCTAGTTTACTTTCTTGCTGTAGTAGTAATAATTAAAATAAAACCCAAAAATATTTCCCGTTCTTCTCTTGCTTGTCGGGAGCTTTCCCGTGTAAATAGTTTTTATTTCTTTTCTTTGGGGGTCGATAGGAGAAGACCATAATTAAATTGTTGAAGTGGCTCTTATATGCCTTATTGTTGATTTAACCAAGAGCCCATATTGCCTTATCTTCTCCTGTTTATTGAATGCTCGCATATTCCAGCTTAGTCCAATGCACGTGCCCTCTTATTATTATTCACTTCGTTCGGTTGTGCAGGTGAAAGGCAATTATGATGATATATGATGGACTGACTGAGATGAGAAAAGCTGGTATGAACTCAACCTCTCTTGTTTTCGTAAATATGATGAGTTCATCGTTCTTGATTCAGCTTATTATGAATAAACATGTTTGCAATGACAATTAGAGATCATAGTTTCTCATGCCATGCTTGATTAGCTATGAGTTTTAATGGTTTACTTTACGTGCCAACATGCTATTAAAATGGTTATGATGTGGTATGATGGGGTGGTATCCTCCTTTGAATGATTTAAGTGACTCGACTTGGCACATGTTCACACATGTAGTCGAAACAAATCAACATAGCCTTCACGATATTTATGTTCATGGTGGATTATATCCTACTCATGCTTGCATGCAATGTTTATTAATTTTAATGCATGTTCATGGCTGTTGTCGCTCTCTAGTTGGTCGCTTCCCAGTCTTTTGCTAGCCTTCACTTGTACTAAGCGGGCTTGTGCATCCAATCCTTTAAACCCCAAAGTTATTCCATATGAGTCCACCATACCTTCCTATATATGGTATTTACCTGCCGTTCCAAGTAAATTTGTATGTGCCAAACTCTAAACCTTCAAATAAACATTCTGTTTTGTATGCTCGAATAGCTCATATATCAACTAGGGCTGCCCTTATCTTCCATGTTAGGCAGGTTATTCTCAAGAGGAATGGACTCCACTCCTCATTCACGAGAAAATGGCTGGTCTCCGGGATGCCCAGTCCCATGCTTTATGCAAACTAAATCGGAATTAATTGCAAACAAAACTCCCCCTGGGACTGTTCCTAGTTGGAGACACTCATTGTTTCGAGCAAGTCATGGATTGATGCTTGTTGGTGGAGGGGGAGTATAAACTTTACCATTCTGTTTGGGAACCGCCTATAATGTGTGTAGCATGGAAGATATCTCCATCTCTTAGTTGTTATGTTGACAATGAAAGTATGTCGCTCAAAATATTATTTATCTCTATTTCAAAACCGAGCTCTGGCACCTCTACAAATCCCTGCTTCCCTCTGCGAAGGGCCTATCTATTTACTTTTATGTTGAGTCATCACCCTCTTATTAAAAGCACTAGATGGAGAGCATAGCTGTCATTTGCATCCATTACTATTAATTTATATTTGGTATGACTATGATTGGATCTCTTTTACCATGAATTACAATGTCTAGTCAGTCCTTGATCTTTAAAGGTGCTCTGCATTTATGTTTTGCGGTCTCAGAAAGGGCTAGCGAGATACCATCTTGTTATATCATATTATGATTGTTTCGAGAAAGTGTTGTCATCCGAGATTTATTATTATGACTCACTAGTTGATTATGCTATTGATATGAGTAAATATGAGACCTGGGAATTATTGCAAATGTGGATAGTTATAATCTTTGCTGAAAACTTGAATGCTGGCTTTACATATTTACAACAACAAGAGTAAACAGAGTTTGTAAAAGTTTTTCTTTATCACTTTCAGTTTATCAACTGAATTGCTTGAGGACAAGCAAAGGTTTAAGCTTGGGGGAGTTGATACATCTCCGTCGTATCTACTTTTCCAAACACTTTTGCCCTTGTTTTGGACTCTAACCTACATGATTCGAATGGAACTAACCCCGGACTGACACTGTTTTCAGCAAAATTGCCATGGTGTTATTTATGTGTAGAAACAAAACTTCTCAGAATGACCTGAAACTTCACGGAACATCTTTTCGGAAATCATAAAAAATCGTTGCAAAAGATGAAGGCTAGGTGGCCCACCACCTGTCCACGAGGGTGCCCCCCCCTAGGGCGCACCCCCCTACCTCGTGGGCCCCCTGAGGCTCCTCCGACGCCAACTCCAACTCTATATATTTGCTTTCGAAGAGAAAAAAAACCAAGGAGAAGAAATCATCGTGCTTTACGATACGGAGCCGCCGCCAAGCCCTAAAACCTCTCGGGAGGGTTGATCTAGAGTCCGTTCGGCACTCCGGAGAGGGGGATTCGTCGCCGTCGTCATCATCAACCATCCTCCATCACCAATTTCATGATGCTCACTGCCGTGCGTGAGTAATTCATCGTAGGCTTGCTGGACGGTGATGGGTTGGATGAGATCTATCATGTAATCGAGTTAGTTTTGTTAGGGTTTGATCCCTAGTATCCACTATGTTCTGAGATTGATGTTGCTATGACTTTGCTATGCTTAATGCATGTCACTAGGGCCCGAGTGCCATGATTTCAGATCTGAACCTATTATGTTTTCATGAATATATGTGTGTTCTTGATCCTATCTTGCAAGTCTATAGTCACCTACTATGTGTTATGATCCGGCAACCCCGGAGTGACAATAATCGGGACCACTCCCGGTGATGACCATAGTTTGAGGAGTTCATGTATTCACTATGTGCTAATGCTTTGTTCCGGTACTCTATTAAAAGGAGGCCTTAATATCTCTTAGTTTCCATTAGGACCCCGCTGCCACGAGAGGGTAGGACAAAAGATGTCATGCAAGTTCTTTTCCATAAGCACGTATGACTATATTCGGAATACATGCCTACATTACATTGATGAATTGGAGCTAGTTCCATGTCACCCTATGTTATGTTTGTTACATGATGAACCGCATCCGGCATAATTCTCCATCACCGATCCAATGCCTACGAGCTTTTCCTATATTGGTTCTCGCTTATTTACTTTCGCGTTGCTACTGTTACAATCACTACAAAATACCAAAAATATTACTTTTGCTTCTTTACTTTTGCTACTGTTACCACTACTAGCATATTACTTTGCTACTAAACACTTTGTTGCAGATATTAAGTTATCCAGGTGTGGTTGAATTGACAACTCAACTGCTAATACTTGGGAATATTCTTTGGCTCCCCTTGTGTTGAATCAACAAATTTGGGTTGAATACTCTACCCTCGAAAACTGTTGCGATCCCCTATACTTGTGGGTTATCAGCTAGCAGTTTTTCTAACATACCCGAAGGAATCTCAAAGTAGACATTTTCATCTTTAGTAGGTTCACTAGGTTGAGGAGCAACTCTTTGCTCTATTGGTCAGGGTGAAGATACCCCAAACAAACCCCTCAGAGGATTACTGAGGGAGTCCTGTATTAGGGGGTGTTCGGATGGCCAAACTATACCTTCAGCCGGACTCCAGGACTATGAAGATACAAGAAGACTTCGTCCCGTGTCCGGAAGGGACTTTCCTTGGCGTGGAAGGCAAGCTTGGCGATGCGGATATTCAGATCTCCTACCATTGTAACCGACTTTGTGTAACCCTAACCCTCTCCGGTGTCTATATAAATCGGAGGGTTTTATTCCGTAGGACAACTCCAACATACAACAATCATACCATAGGCTAGCTTCTAGGGTTTAGCCTCCTTGATCTCGTGGTAGATCTACTCTTGTACTACCCATATCATCAATATTAATCAAGCAGGACGTAGGGTTTTACCTCCATCAAGAGGGCCTGAACCTGGGTAAAACATTGTGTCCCTTGTCTCCTGTTACCATCCGCCTAGACGCACAGTTCGGGACCCCCTTCCCGAGATCCGCCGGTTTTGACACCGACATTGGTGCTTTCATTGAGAGTTCCTCTGTGTCGTTGCTTTTAGGCCCGATGGCTCCTTTGATCATCAACAATGATGCTGTCCAGGGTGAAACTTTTCTCCCCGGACAGATCTTCGTCTTCGGCGGCATCGCACTGCGGGCCAACTCGCTGGGCCACTTGGAGCAGATCGAAAGCTACGCCCCTGGCCATCAGGTCAGATTTGGAAGTTTAAACTATACGGCCGACATCCGCGGGGACTTGATCTTCGACAGATTCGAGCCACAGCCGAGCGCGCCGCACTGTCACGATGGGCATGATCTAGCTCTGCCGTCGAACAGTGCCCTGGGGGCCGCACACGCATCGGTTCTGACCCTTAATTCGGGGTCTACTGCACCGATCGAGGATGAGTGGTTGGACGCCACCTCGGGGGCTGCGATCTCAAAGGCGATCAAGCCGAACACCAGCCCCGCACTCCGCAAGGCCCGTGACTCCGAGGGGTCGGATTCCTCTTCGGACTCCGAGCCCTCCGCGCCTCTGCCGATCGAATCCGATTGGGCGCCGATCATGGAGTTCACCGCCGCAGACATCTTTCAGCACTCGCCCTTTGGCGACATTCTGAAGTCACTAAAGTCTCTCTCTTTATGAGGAGAGTCCTGGCCGGACTACGGTCAGCAAGGTTGGGATACGGACGGTGAAGAAATTCAAAGCCCACCCACCACCCACTTCGTAGCCACTATCGATGACTTAACCGACATGCTCGACTTCAACTCCGAAGACATCGACGGTATGGACGACGATGCAGGAAATGACCAAGAACCAGCACCTATAGGGCACTGGAAAGCCACCTCATCATACGACATTTATATGGTGGACACTCCAAAAGATGGAGATGGCGATGGAACAGCGGGGGATGACACCTCCAAGAAACAGCCCAAGCGCCGATGTCAGCAGCGCCGCTCTAAATCCCGCCAAAGTAAAAAACGGTGATTCCAGCACGGGAGATAATAATACTCCGGATAGCGCCGAAGAACACCCCCTCCAACAAGATTCAACACAGGAGGATGAAGAAGCCAGCCCTCACGAGAGAGCGGCAGACAGAGAGGTTGAGGATGATAATTATATGCCGCCCTCCGAAAACGAGGCAAGCCTCGACGACGACGAATTCGTCGTGCCAGAGGATCCCGCCGAACAAGAGCGTTTTAAACGCAGGCTTATAGCCACGGCAAGCAGCCTCAAGAAAAAGCAGCAACAGCTTAGGGCTGATCAAGATTTGCTGGTTGACAGATGGATTGAAGTCCTCGCGGCCGAAGAGTATGAACTCGAACGCCCCTCCAAGAGCTACCCAAAGCGCAGGCTGCTACCCCGACTAGAGGAGGAAGCACTTAAACCTACATCACCAGCGCATGGCATGGCCGACCGGCCACCTCGTGGCCGTGACAGAGAAGCCTCTCGGCCCTCCACTGAAGCCGTGCCCCGGCGCCGCTTAAATCATACTAAGGCACGGGAAAATGCGCCAGACCTGCGAGACATACTGGAGGACAAGGAAAGGCAAACAAGATCGATCTACGGATCGCGTGGGCGCCCCACGGCACATGACGGTGATCGTCACTCCGGATACAATAAATCTGGCCGGGTCGAACACAATAGACAAAGCTCTTTCGAGCTATGTTGTGATATAGCCCAATACAGAGGCGCCGCACACCCACTATGCTTCATAGATGAAGTAATGGATCATAAAATCCCTGAGGGTTTCAAACCCGTAAACATTGAATCATACGATGGCACAACAAATCCTGCGGTTTGGATCGAGGATTATCTCCTTCATATCCACATGGCCCGCGGCGATGATCTACACGCCATCAAATACCTCCCGCTCAAACTTAAAGGACCGGCCCGGCATTGGCTTAACAGCTCGCCAGCAGATTCAATCGGTTCTTGGGAGGACTTGGAAGCCGCATTCCTCAACAATTTCCAGGGTACCTATGTGCGACCACCAGACGCCGATGACCTAAGCCACATAATTCAGCAGCCAGAGGAATTGGCCAGGCAATTCTGGACACGGTTCCTAACAAAGAAAAACCAAATAGTCGACTGTCCGGATGCAGAGGCCCTAGCGGGCTTCAAGCATAATATCCGCGACGAGTGGCTTGCCCGGCACCTTGGACAGGAAAAGCCAAAATCTATGGCAGCTCTCACGACACTCATGACCCGCTTTTGCGCGGGAGAAGACAGCTGGCTAGCTCGCAGCAACAACTTACCCAAGAACCCTGGTAATTCGGATACCAAGGACAAAAGTGGGAGGTCGCGCCGGAACAAGCAAAAACACCGTGTTAGCAGCGACAGCAACGAGGATACGGCAGTCAATGCCGGATTCCGAGGCTATAAATCTGGTCAACGGAAAAAGCCATTCAAAAGAAATACTCAGGGCCCGTCCAGTTTGGACCGAATACTCGACCGCTTGTGCCAGATACATGGCACCCACCCCCAAAAAGCCAGCCAATCACACCAACAGGGATTGTTGGGTGTTCAAGCAGGCAGGCAAGTTAAATGCCGAAAATAGAGACAAGGGGATGCGTAGCAACGACGAGGAGGAGCCCAGGCCGCCGAACAACAGTGGACAGAAGGGTTTTCTCCCACAAGTGCGGACGGTGAACATGATATACCCAACCCACATCCCCAAAAGGGAGCGGAAGCGTGCATTACGGGACGTATACACGCTGGAGCCAGTCGCCCCAAAGTTCAACCCATGGTCCTCCTGCCCGATCACTTTTGATCGAAGGGACCATCCCACTAGCATCCGTCATGGCGGGTTCGCCGCATTGGTTCTAGACCCAATTATTGACGGATTTCATCTCACAAGAGTCCTTATGGACGGCGGCAGCAGCCTGAACCTGCTTTACCAGGATACAGTGCAGAAAATGGGCATAGATCCCTCGAGGATTAAGCCCACCAAAACGACCTTTAAAGGCGTCATACCATGTGTAGAGGCCAACTGTACAGGTTCAGTCACACTTGAAGTGGTCTTCGGATCTCCGGATAACTTCCGAAGCCAGGAGTTAATCTTCGACATAGTCCCGTTCCGCAGTGGCTATCACGCACTGCTCGGACGAACTGCATTCGCAAAGTTCAATGCGGTACCGCACCACGCATACCTTAAGCTCAAGATTCCAAGCCCTCGAGGAGTAATCACGGTCAATGGAAACACCGAACGCTCCCTCCGAACGGAGGAGCACATGGCGGCCCTCGCAGCTGAAGTACAAAGCAGCCTCTCCAGGCAATTCTCCAGTCCGGCCTTCAAAAGGCCGGACACTGTCAAGCGCGCCCGGAGTAACCTACAACAAGACCGCCTGGCATGTTCTGAGCTGGCGTAGGAATGCGGCCCCAACCCTAACCCTCGCAACATAGCAAAACCAGTGTTTCGCGTACATAACTACGCTCTTGAAATACCATGGGCACAGGGGGAGGGTCACTGTCACGGCATGCCCAAAACACGGCTTAAACACTTTCGCTTATCGCACTATTTGTATCGTTCTGCTTGGATCGCAGCCTTTCTGTAAACAATGCATAGCTTTTTGTCTATCTTTTGCATTACTCTCTTTTTATATATCTTCATTAATAACATTCTGCACCCGTACACTGTGGTACGGCAAATACGCCAGGGGCTTCAGTACCCCTCAATATGGTGTAAGAAGTCCAAACACTTTCACAAGTGCGGCACCCCGAACTTATAGCATTATATGCATCGGCTCCGAATCATGATTTGGGTCAATAGTTGGGTTTGCCCGGCTCCTATGTTTTGGTGCCTTACGTTCCGCTATATCGGCTAAGGTAGCACTAGGTGAACTACTGCGATTGTGCCCCAGTTGAGCTGGGCTGAGCACCTCAGTAGAGAAAGCTAAAACTGACTGTCATGATGAAGCGAGAGACCGGTCGCTGTTCGAGAGGTTTTTCGAGTCCTTAAAGACTTATGCCGCTTAGAGCGAGGAACCGGATTTGTCCAGCCAAGGCGTGGATAGCGCCCCGAACTCGGTCTTCTGAATACTAGGGGCTTCGACGAAATTTAAAATTATAGAGTTCTATGGCTAAGTGAGAGTGTTCAAGCATTATAGTCCAATTGCCTTGTTCGTTGTGCTGAGCGCCTCCCTCGAAGGACCCAAACATGGGAAAAAGAGCGCTCAGGTTTATCCCGAACACCCCAGCACTAGTGGCATGGGGGCAGAAGCCGACGACTGGCCATCTCTCAATTTTTGATAAACGGCTGCACAGAAAGTAATATTTTAAATTCTAAAAGCATTTGCTTAGCGCATATGAACAAGTTTTCAGCGCACAGGACAATACGAGCGAGTTTATTCAAAAGATACATCCTTGGTACATTCATCCGCCATAAGGCGGGCACCCTTCAGAACATCCTTATAATAGTTCTCAGGCTTGCGATGCTCCTTCCCCGGCGGCGGCCCGTCTCTCACAAGCTTCTCACTGTCCAGCTTACCCCAGTGCACCTTTGCACGGGCAAGGGCCCTACGGGCACCTTCGATGCAGACGGAGCGCTTCATGACCTCGAGCCTTGGACAAGCCTCCACCAGCCGCCGCACCAGTCCGAAGTAGCTCCTAGGCAGGGCCTCTCTAGGCCACAGCCGAACTATGAAGCCTTTCATGGCCTGTTCGGCCGCCTTGTGGAGTTCGACCAGCTGATTCAGCTGGTCGCTCAAGGGCACAGGGTGTCCGACCTCAGCATACTGAGACCAGAACACCTTCTCCGTCGAGCTGCCTTCCTCGGCTCGGTAGAATGCGGTGGCATCGGATACGCTACGGGGAAGATCTGCGAATGCCCCTGGAGAGCTCCGGATACGGGTAAGTAACAAGTAGCTTACTTTTATATGTCTGCTTTGCATAAAGAATGCCTTACCCGCCGCTATCTTTTTCACCGCATCCAACTCCTGGAGGGCCTTCTGGGATTCGGCCTTGGCAAACCTGGCAGTTTCAAGGGCCGCCGCGAGCTCGGACGCTCGCATCTTCGAGTCAAGCTCCAAACTCTCATGTTTTTTCATGAGAGCCTGAAGCTCTTGCTGCACCTCGCCGACCTACGCCTCAAATTTCTCCCGCTCGTTGCGCTCTGTGGCCGCTTCCTTCTCGGCCTCGGACAACGCCTGCTTGAGGGTCGCCACCTCAGTTGTGGCACCTACAATAAGCAGCACAATCCTGTCATTTTTCGCTATTGCATCTCTTTATATACACTTTTCTATAAGGTATCTCTTACCTTCCTTTTCCCCGAGCTGCCGCTTGGCAAGGCTGAGCTCTTGCTCGGACCACTCGAGGCCCTGCTTCAGGGCACCCACCTCCGCAGTCAGTGCGGCGGTTGCAAGCAGTGAAGCCTGCATACGCATATTGACTCATTTTTTGTTAGACTCCTGCGAAATTTATTAGATCCTCTATTCGGCTTTTCTTTCTGAACACCCAACAGAGCATCAGGGGCTACTGTCAATGCGGTAATATTTTTACATTTTTTTACTTACCTCAAAGCCTGTTAGAAGGCTGGCACAAGCTTCAGTCAGACCGCTCTTGGCGGACTGAACCTTCTGGATCACTGTACTCATAATAGTACGGTGCTCCTCGTCGATGGAGGCGCCCTTAAGCACCTCCAACAGATTGTCCGGCGCCTCCGGTTGGACGGAGGCCGCCGGCTTAGTAGGCTTGCTCCTCTTTGAAGGAGGTCGCCTGCCGCAGTCCGGAACCGTTGAGGATTCTGGCGCGGTGTCCGGCACAAAGCCGGACTTGGAGCCCTGGGGGGTCTTGTCCCCTTTGCTCCTGGAGTCCGGGAAGTCGCCTTGTGGCGCCTCCAGGACCACCTCCTCCTGGCCTGGAGCCTGTTGGGACAACACTTCGGCATTGTCCGTTGGGCGGGCGGAGGTAGCCGTCGGAAGTGAATTCACATCCGACGAGTCCAGGGAGCTGCTCGACGACTCGTCGAGTCCGACCTTGGGCGGACTGCATAATAACATTCAGCATAAGGAGGGGCTGTGCAACAGGGGAATGCTATGAGTTACTCTGGTATCCGAATACTTACGATTTCACCGGGCGCTTGGCCCTGTGCGGCCACTCCTCTTCGCCCTCGTCGGCGTCGCTGGAGTAGTCCGGAGGAAGGTTCTTCCCCTTCTTGGACCCTTCGGCCTCCCCTATTGGGGCGGCCTTCCTCTTCTTTCCTCCCCCCGCTGGAGGGGGAGAGGTTTCTTCTTCCTCCTCCTCGTCTTCACGGGAGGAGTGCGTCTCGGACTCATCGGACGACGAGTCCGACACCACCATATGCCGGGAGCCCTTTCGAGTCCCCGTGGCCTTCTTCTTGGCCTTCTTCTCCAGCACCACATAAGGTGCCGAAACCAGCAGCTTCACTAAGCGAGCATTGGCTAGGTCTTCGGGCAAGGGAGTCGGACAGTTAATCGGCCCGGACTTCACCTGCCAAGCCTGTCAAAGGTAAGGGAGTTTAGATCCCGCATAGAGTCAAACTATGAAAAAACTAACATCTTGTAAAAAGGTGAAAATAGCTTACCTCGCTAACGTGACGCTCCGAGCTGAATCCGCGGTCCTCGGAGGCGGATGTGGGAGCCTTGGCGCCTTTGGTTAGCACCTTCCAGACGTCTTCGTACATCGTGTCGAAAAGCCTGCTAAGGGTTGGGTGTTGCGCCGGGTCGAACACCCACAGATTAAAGTCCCGTTGTTGACACGGGAGGATCCAGCGGACGATCATAACCTGGACTACATTTACAAGCTTGAGCTGCTTGTTCACCTGGGACTGGATGCATGTCTGCAGTCCGGCCACCTCTCCTTCGTCGCCCCACGACAGGCCCATCTCCTTCCAGGACGTGAGCCGCGTAGGGGGTCCAGATCGGAACTCAGGGGCTGCAATCCACTTCGGATCGCGCGGCTCGGTGATGTAAAACCACCCTGACTGCCACCCCTTCAGGGTCTCCACAAAGGAGCCCTCGAGCCATAGGATGTTGGCTATCTTGCCCGCCATGGCGCCTCCGCACTCCGCTTGGTTGCCGCGCACCACCTTTGGCTTGACGTTGAAGGTCTTGAGCCAGAGGCCGAAATGGGGGCAGATGCAGAGGAAAGCCTCGCACACGACGATAAACGCCGAGATCTTGAGGACAAAGTTCGGGGCCAGATCATGGAAATCGAGGCCGTAGTAGAACATGGGGAAAATGGGGAAGGAATACTACCCTCTCATGGGGCCTTGGGGTGGGGAGAAGCTGCCCCTTTTCTGGAAGCCAGTGTGCGATGTTGTTGGACAAGTATCCGGCCTTCCTTAGATTTTTGACATGGCCCTCCGTGACGGAGGAGACCATCCACTTGCCTCCCGCTCCGGACATTGCTGGAGAAGGTTGAGCTGGGAAGTGCGGGCTTGGGCGCTGGAGCTCGGGTGCGCAGAAGATGGATAGGCAGAGGAGGAAGAAGGCGTAGGTAAAAAGGTGGATCCTTATCCCCTTATATGGGCGGATGCGGCTATGCGTCCCCACCAACCTGGTAAAACTCGCTTGCCTCCCAAGCGCCGTGATAAATGGCGCGGTTGGGTTACCCACGTCCGTATTGATGAGAATCCCGTAAATGGGGGACACGATCTCTGCTTTGACAAGACGTGCCAAGGAAACCGCCTCACAAAACGCGCTGAGGTGGGGAAGTAAAAACGATTCGAGTGAAGGACTTGGCCGTAGCGTGATGTCACGCTACGGAATACGTCAGCAGATTAGATTTGTGTTAATATTATTCTCTCTATGGCAATATATGGAAACTTATTTTGCAGAGCCGGACACTACCCTTAGTGTTTACCAACTTTTATGAAGAACTTGGAGGAGGAACCCGCCTTGCAATGCCGAATACAATCTGCGTGCCGGACTCGTCGTCATTGAAGCCTGGTATAGGGGCTACTGAGGGAGTCCTGGATTAGGGGGTGTTCGGATGGGCAGACTATACCTTCAGCCGGACTCCAGACTATGAAGATACAAGAAGACTTCGTCCCGTGTCCGGAAGGGACTTTCCTTGGCGTGGAAGGCAAGCTTGGCGATGCGGATATTCAGATCTCCTACCATTGTAACCGACTTTGTGTAACCCTAACCCTCTCTGGTGTCTATATAAACCGGAGGGTTTTAGTCCGTATGACAACTCCAACATACAACAATCATACCATAGGCTAGCTTCTAGGGTTTAGCCTCCTTGATCTCGTGGTAGATCTACTCTTGTACTACCCATATCATCAATATTAATCAAGCAGGACATAGGGTTTTACCTCCATCAAGAGGGCCCGAACCTGGGTAAAACATTGTGTCCCTTGTCCCCTGTTACCATCCGCCTAGACGCACAGTTCGGGATCCCCTACCCGAGATCCGCCGGTTTTGACACCGACAATTACTTTCCATAGTAACAAGTGACAGTAAATTTCAGCACACTATATAAATTTTTTCCTTACCAAATTCCACCTACCAAAGGCGCTTCACACCCCGGCAACGGCACCAGAAAAGAGTCTTGATGACCCACAAGTATAGGGGATCTATCGTAGTCCTTTCGATAAGTAAGAGTGTCGAACCCAACGAGGAGTAGAAGGAAATGATAAGCGGTTTTCAGCAAGGTATTCTCTGCAAGCACTGAAATAATAGGTAACAGATAGTTTTGTGATAAGATTATTGGTAACGAGCAACAAGTAACAAAAGTAAATAAAGTGCAGCAAGGTGGCCCAATCCTTTTTGTAGCAAAGGACAAGCCTGGGCAAGCTCTTATGTAGATAAAAGCGCTCCCGAGGACACATGGGAATTATCGTCAAGCTAGTTTTCATCACGATCATATGATTCGCGTTCGGTACTTTGATAATTTGATATGTGGGTGGACCGGTGCTTGGGTGCTGTTCTTACTTGAACAAGCATCCCACTTATGATTAACCTCTATTGCAAGCATCCGCAACTACAACAAAAGTATTAAGGTAAACCTAACCATAGCATGAAACATATGGATCCAAATCAGCCCCTTACGAAGCAACGCATAAACTAGGGTTTAAGCTTCTGTCACTCTAGCAACCCATCATCTACTTATTACTTCCCAATGCCTTCCTCTAGGACCAAACAATGGTGAAGTGTCATGTAGTCGACGTTCACATAACACCACCAGAGGAAAGACAACATACATCTCATCAAAATATCGAACGAATACCAAATTCACATGACTACTAATAGTAAGACTTCTCCCATGTCCTCAGGAACAAACGTAACTACTCACAAAGCATATTAATGTTCATAATCAGAGGAGTATTAATATGCATAAAGGATCTGAACATATGATTTTCCACGAAATAAACCAACTAGCATCAACTACAAGGAGTAATCAACACTACTAGCAACCTACAGGTACCAATCCCAGACTTGGAGACAAGAATTGGATACAAGAGATGAACTAGGGTTTTGAGAGGAGATGGTGCTGGTGAAGATGTTGATGGAGATTGCCCTCTCTCGATGAGAGGAGCATTGGTGATGATGATGGCGATGATTTCCCCCTCCCGGAGGGAAGTGTCCCCGGCAAAATAGCTCTGCCGGAGCCCTAGATTGGTTCCGACAAGGTTCCGACAAGGTTCCGACTCGTGGCGGCGGAGTCTCGTCCCGAAAGCTTGCTTATGATTTTTCTTCGGACGAAAGACTTCATATAGCAGAAGATGGCCACCGGAGGGCCAACAGGGGGCCCACGAGGTAGGGGCGCCTAGGGGGGTAGGGCGCGCCCCCCACCCTCGTGGATAGGTGGAGGGCCCCCTGACGTATTTCTTCCGCTCAGTATTTTTTATTATTTCCAAAAATAACTTTCGTGTAGTTTCAAGACTTTTGGAGTTGTGCAGAATAGGTCTCTAACATTTGCTCCTTTTCCAGCCCAGAATTCCAGCTGTCGGCATTCTCCGTCCTTATGTAAACCTTGTAAAATAAGAGAGAATAGGCATAAGTATTGTGACATAATGTGTAATAACAACCCATAATGCAATAAATATCAATATAAAAGCATGATGCAAAATGGTCGTATCAGTAGTATAGATGGACCATAAGTGTCACGCATCGGAAAGGGCCAAGATGCTGTAGTAGCTTCGCTAAAAAAGGATGTTGTTCTAGCAAAAAAAGTACAGCGGCCTGGCTTATGTATGTTAGTGGATATTAATTATCCATATACTCTATAAGTGTTTATATGTCTTTTAGTTATGTACATTCTTGGTTGATTGACTCGGTATTAGAATCTTGATACATCGCTTGTCTACATATCTAAATGGGAGTACACATTATGCTGCGTGTGACATTTGAGTTGGACATAAAGTGTTCCAAATATTTGAATTCACCTTAAACTGAATTCTAGCTTCTGAATTTGAGTATCGGCATTTGTAAATCATATTCATATATGACAGTGGAATACATCTTTGTCGTGCTTTTGAAGATATATAAAAACACATAGAATGATTTATAAAGATTCGTATAGGAATACAAAATGGATTCCAATTTAGTTGCTAGGGTAAACATGGATGCTTATTGTCCCAAAATTCAAAAGAAGCGGCAAAATGTCCACTCCGACATCGGCTGCCTGCAGCCAAGTGTTTGGGAGATTGAAATTACTATCTACCCATTACACAGACAATCCATCAGCCTGATTTCCACTGCTTTCAATAGGGGTAGGTTAGTAACTTCAATTATATGTGACACGACCGCCTCTGAGCCCATTCCGACACGGTGGGCGCCAAACATGGGCGGCAAAACACATTTGATTCAAGCTCGTCCGAAACACCTCTATTTCTCCCTCCATTTCCCCATTCATAAACGATGGGCAGCAAAACAAACTCGACTCGGCCGAAATCGATATAAGCAAATATTTTCAATAGGGGAAGGTTTGTAACTTCACTCAGACGTGACACAGCCACCCTACCTGTCAGCCCCGTTCATACACCATGGGCGCCAACCATGGGCGCCAAAACACCCTCTCCTCGCCCGAAATCGCTTTGGGAAAATATTGGCGAGATGTGAGATTACCGTCCTTTCCCCAACCGACGAGACGTCCAAATTTTAAACGGGGGCTAAGTTCGTAACTTTCCCATATTTCAGACAGGCGCGTCCCGAAAACATGGTTCCCCATACCTCTCCCTCCATTTTCCCATTCATACACCGTCGGCGCTAGAACACCATCCCCACACTAGCCTCCTCCGTCCGCCACCCCATCCATCGCCGACGTCCTCCACCCCATCCATCACCACCGTCCTCCAACATGCCGGAGCGCCTACCAAGACCGCGTCGTCCACTGCTAGAGATGGACATTTCTCATCCACGGCGACGGACCAAGAGCCTTGCATCACGTCCTCTCGCTTCATCGGGCCGTCGTCCTCTTTGCCGGGGCCTCTCACACGACCTTCTCTTCCACCGCAATGGGACTTATCCCCCGATGCACCCGTCTACCGTCGCAGATCTACTTCAACGCCACTGACAGCCATCGCACCCCTGATGCCTACACGGCGCCGCAAGAGAGGTGGTACTTCATATCTCCTCAACTTTTTGATCTCAACCAGAAAATAGATCATAACTTGGTTACTCTACTTTCTTTTCAGCTCTTAGAATTTAGTTCTTAGTTCGAAGCGAACAATGGATGCTAAATATCATTTCTCCGGTTTGCAGCTTTAAATCTGCCATGGCACAGTCATAATATGGTTTAATTGATCATGCTTAGGGTTTAATTGATCATGTTGATTCCGTGGTGGTTTCTTTAATAGAAATCGGAGGGGAAACCCTCTTTTGCTCAAAAAAAATGCTTAGGGTTTCCCCCTTTTATGATCACTATGCGATCAGAATACGTGCTTCGTGTCATAATAGCACTGCTCCACCAATCAAGCTAAACAAGCTTAGTTGTTCAAATACAAATCTGATATTACTAAAACAGAGTCGTTTAATTAGTCAGCTAAATGTTCCTAATTTAGTTTTGAAAATGCATGTCCGCCGCTCGGGTGTGTATCTCTACAGGGTGCCCATGGTGGGCCGGCCCACCCTGGGATTTTGGGTTGCCCCAGGCCCCGATTCCCCTCTTTTCTGCTGCGCGCTTCCGATCTCTACTCGCCCCCAGCCGCCTGCCTCGCCGGTGTCTTGCCGTCCCCGGATGGCATGACTCTAGGTGGAGACGTCGGACTAGCAGGAGGTCAGGAGCCGCTCGCCCTACAGCGTCACCGCTGCCCGGGTGCGCCGCCGTGCCTACTGAGGGAGTCCTGGACTAGGGGGTCCTCGGACAGCCGGACTATATACATTAGCGGACTGCTGGATTATGAAGATACAAGATCGTAGACTTCGTCCCATGTCCGGATGGGACTCTCCTTGGCATGGAAGGCAAGCTTGGCAATACGGATATGTAGATCTCCTCCCTTGTAACCGACTTTGTGTAACCCTAGCCCCCTCTGTTGTCTATATAAACCGGAGGGTTTAGTCCGTAGGACAACAACAATCATACCATAAGCTAGCTTCTAGGGTTTAGCCTCTACGATCTCATGGTAGATCAACTTTTGTAATACTCATATCACCAAGATCAATCATGCAGGAAGTAGGGTATTACCTCCATCGAGAGGGCCCGAACCTGGGTAAACATCGTGTCCCCCGCCTCCTGTTACCATCCGCCTTAGACGCATAGTTCGGGACCCCCTACCCGAGATCCGCCGGTTTTGACACTGACATTTGTGCTTTCGTTGAGAGTTCCACTGTGCCGTCACCCCAAGGCTTGATGGCTCCTTCGATCATCGGCAACGATGCGATCCAGGGTGAGGTTTTCCTCCCCAGGCAGATCTTCGTATTCGGCGGCTTCGTAGTATGGGCCAACTCGCTTGGCCATCTGGAGCAGATTGAGAGCTACGCCCCTGGCCATCAGGTCAGGTTTGGAAACTTGAACTATACTGCCAACATCCGCAAAGACTTGATCTTTGACGGATTCGAGCCCATGTCAGGTGCGCTGCACAGTCACGACGAGCATGACTTAGCTCTATCGCCAGATAGTGTTCGGGAGATCACACCTGCAACTACTCCGACCCTCAATCTGGAACAAATTGCGCCGTCTGAGGACGGGTGGATGGACCCCACCATGAAGGCCGCGCACTCAGCAGCGATAGAGTCGAATGCTGACATCACTTCCTATGAGACCCGTGTTGCCGGACACTTGGATTCGTCCCCGGCCACGGGCTCCGAGCCGCCTGTGCCCGTGCCTATCGAATCCGATTGGGCACCGATCATGGAGTTTACCTCTGTGGATATCTTTCAGCACTCGCCCTTTGGCGACATGGTAAACTCGTTGAGGTCTCTCTCCCTGTCATTAGACCCTTGGCCGAACTATGTACGGCTAGAATGGGATGCGAACGACGAAGAAATTCGCTCCCCACCCACCACCCACTTAGTAGCCACTATCGACGATTTAACCGACATGCTCAACTTCGGCTCCGAAGAGATCGACGGTATGGACGATGATGCAGGAGACGAACAAGAACCACCGCCCACAGGGCGCTGGACTACCACCTCATCATATGACATATACACGATGGACACCCCCAAAGAAGGCGATGGCGATAAGACAACGGACGATAATCCCTCCAAGAAGAAATCCAAGCACCGACGTCAGCGACGCCGCTCTAAGTCCCGCCATAGAAAAAGCAGCGATACCGGCACAAGAGACAATAACGCTCCAGATAGTGCCGAAGACGACAACAATCCCCTCCAGCCAGACCTCGAGCGGGAGGATGAACAAGCTAGCCCTTCGGAACAGGCAGCAAACGGAGAATCAGAGGATGACAATTACATGCCTCTCTCCGAAGACGAGGTGAGCCTCGGCGACGAAGAATTTATTGTGCCTGAGGATCCCGTCGAGGAGGAGCGCTTCAAGCACCGGCTTATAGCCACAACAGACAGCCTTAAGAAAAAGCAACAACGGCTTCGAGCTGATCAAGATCTGCTAGCGGATAGATGGACTGAAGTCCTGGCGGCCAAGGAATACGAACTCAAACGCCCAACCAAGAGTTACCCAAAGCGCAGGTTGCTACCCCAACTTGAGGAGGAAGCATTAAAACCTACATTACCAGCGTATGATGTGGCTGATCCGCCACCTCGTGGCCGATATAGAGGGGCATATCAGCCCGAAGTCCAGCCCGCACCCCGTCGCCAGACAAAGAAAAACACTAAGGCCCGGGGCAACACGCGGGACCTGCGAGACGTATTGGAAAACAAAGTAGGACATACAAGATCGATCTACAGATCACGGGGTCGCGCCCCAACGCGTGACGATGATCGTCACGCCGGATATGCTAAAAGCAAATCCGGACGGGCCGAATACAGTAGACAAGACTCGTATGAACTGTGTCGTGACATAGCCGGCACAGAGGTGCCGCACACTCCCTATGCTTCACCAATGAAGTAATGGATCATGAATTCCCAGAAGGATTCAAACCCGTGAACATTGAGTCATACGATGGCACAACAGACCCCGCGGTATGGATCGAGGATTTCCTCCTCCACATCCACATGGCCCGCGGTGACGATCTACATGCCATCAAGTACCTCCCACTAAAACTCAAAGGACCAGCTCGGCATTGGCTGAATAGCCTGCCAGCAAACTCCATTGGTAGTTGGGAGAATTTCGAAGATGCATTCCTTGACAACTTCTAGGGCACTTATGTGCGACCACCAGATGTTGATGACTTAAGCCACATAACCCAACAGCCAGGGGAATCGGCCAGGAAATTCTAGACTCGGTTCCTAACTAAAAAGAACCAAATTGTCGATTGTCCAGATGTAGAGGCCTTAGCGGCATTTAAACATAACATCTGGGACGAGTGGCTCACCCGACACCTCGGCCAAGAGAAGGCGAAGTCCATGGAGCCCTCACAACACTCATGACCCGCTTTTGCGCGGGCGAGGACAGCTGGCTGGCTCGCAGCAACAACACACCAAGAAATCCTGGCGACTCAGATGCCAAAGATACTAACGGCAGACCACATCGCAACAGACGCAAGCGCCGCAACAACGGCGACAACACCGAAGACACGGCAGTCAATGCCGGATTCAGTAGCTCTAAATCCGGTCAGCAGAAAAAGCCGTTCAAAAAAAGAAATCCGGGCCCGTCCAGTTTGGACCGCATACTTGATTGCTCGTGTCAAATTCACGGCACCCCCGACAAGCCAGCCAATCACACGAACAGAGAATGCTGGTTGTTCAAGCAGGCCGGCAAGTTGAATGCCGAAAACAAGAACAAGGGGCAGCATAGCGACAACGAGGAGGAGCCTCAGCCGCCGAACACAGGAGGACAGAAGAGGTTCCCTCCACAAGTGAAAACGGTGAACATGATATACACAACCCATATTCCCAGGAGGGAACGGAAGCGTGCACTAAGGGACGTCTATGCGATGGAGCCAGTCGCCCCAAAGTTCAACCCATGGTCCTCTTGTCTGATCATCTTTGATCACAGGGACCACCCCACTAGTATCTGTCATGGCGGATCTGCCGCATTGGTCCTCGACCCCATTATTGACGGATTTCACCTCACTCGAGTCCTCATGGACGGCGGCAGCAGCCTGAACCTGCTCTATCAGGATACAGTGCGCAAAATGGGCATAGACCACTCGAGGATCAAACCCACCAAAACCACCTTTAAAGGTGTAATCCCAGGTGTAGAGGCCTATTGCACGGGCTCAATCACACTGGAAATGGTCTTCACATCTCCGGACAACTTTCGAAGCGAGGAGTTAATCTTTGATATCGTCCCCTTTCGCAGCGGCTATCACGCACTGCTTGGACGAACCACATTTGCCAGATTCAATGCGGTACCGCATTATGCATGCCTCAAACTCAAAATGCCAGGACCACGCGGGGTTATAACAGTTAATGGAAACACAAAGCGCTCGCTCCGCATGGAGGAACACACCACGGCCCTCGCAGCAGAAGCACAAAGCAGCCTTATTAGGTAAACTGCCAATCCGGCGAAAAAGAACCTGCTACCTCTTGAGCACTGCGTTGGATTTCCCCGAAGAGGAGAGGATGATGTAGCAAAGTAGCGTAAGTATTTCCCTCGGTTTTTGAGAACCAAGGTATCAATCCAGTAGGAGGCTACGCACAAGTCCCTCGTACCTGCACAAAACAATAGCTCCTCGCAACCAACGCGATTAGGGGTTGTCAATCCCTTCACGGTCACTTACGAGAGTGAGATCTGATAGAGAAGATAAATAATAACTTTTTGGTATTTTTTGTATAGAGATGCAAAGTAAAAAGTAAAAGGCAAAGTAAAAACAAAGCAAGATTAAAGTGATGGAGATTGATATGATGAGAATAGACCCGGGGGCCATAGGTTTCACTAGTGGCTTCTCTCAAGAGCATAAGTATTCTACGGTGGGTGAACAAATTACTGTTGAGCAATTGACAGAATTGAGCATAGTTATGAAAGTATCTAGGTATGATCATGTATATAGGCATCACGCTGAGACAAGTAGACCGACTCCTGCCTGCATCTACTACTATTACTCCACTCATCGAGCGCTTTCCAGCGTGCATCTAGAGTATTAAGTTAAAAACAGAGTAACGCCTTAAACAAGATGACATGATGTAGAGGGATAAATTCATGCAATATGATAAAAAAAACCATCTTGTTATCCTCGATGGCAACAATACAATACGTGCCTTGCTGTCCCTTCTGTCACTGGGAAAGGACACCGCAAGATTGAACCCAAAGCTAAGCACTTCTCCCATTGCAAGAACTACCAATCGAGTTGGCCAAACCAAACGGATAATTCGAAGAGACTTGCAAAGATAACCAATCATACATAAAAGAATTTAGAGAAGAATCAAATATTGTTCATAGATAATCTTGATCATAAACCCACAATTCATCGGTCTCAACAAACACACCGCAAAAAGAAGATTACAACGAATAGATCTCCACGAGAGAGGGGGAGAACATTGTATTGAGATCCAAAAAGAGAGAAGAAGCCATCTAGCTACTAGCTATGACCCGAAGGTCTGAAGTAAACTACTCACACTTCATCGGAGGGGCTATGGTGATGTAGAAGCCCTCCATGATGATGGCCCTCTTCCGGCGGAGCTCCAGAACAGGCCCCAAGATGGGATCTCGTGGATACAGGAAGTTGCAGCGGTGGAATTAGATTTTTGGCTCCGTATCTGGTTGTTTGGGGGTACATAGGTATATATAGGAGGAAGGAGTACGTCGGCAGAGCAACAGGGGGCCCACGAGGTAGGGGGCGCGCCCCCCACCCTCGTGACTGCCTCGGTTGTTCCTTGGAGCAGGGTCCAAGTCTCCTGGATCACGTTCGGTGAGAAAATCACGTTCCCGAAGGTTTCATTCCGTTTGATATTCTGTTTCTTTGAAACACTTAAATAGGAAAAAAAACAGCAATTCTGGGCTGGGCCTCCTGTTAATAGGTTAGTCCCAAAAATAATATAAAAGTGGAAAATAAAGCCCAATATAGTCCAAAACAGTAGATAAAGTAGCATGGAGCAACCAAAAATTATAGATACGTTGGAGACGTATCAGGCATCCCCAAGCTTAATTCCTGCTCGTCCTCGAGTAGGTAAATGATAAAAAGAGAATTTTTGATGCGGAGTGCTACTTGGCATAATTTCAATGCAAATCTTCTTAATTGTGGTATGAATATTCAGATCCGAAAGATTCAAGACAAAAGTTCATATTGACATAAAAAATAATAATACTTAAAGCATACTAACAAAGCAATTATGTCTTCTCAAAATAACATGGCCAAAGAAAGTTCATCCCTACAAAATCATATAGTTTAGTCATGCTCCATTTTCGTCACACAAGAATGCTCTCATCATGCAGAACCCCGATGACAAGCCAAGCAATTGTTTCATACTTTAGAAATCTAGAACCTATAAACTTTCACGCAATATATGAGCGCGAGCCATGGACATAGCACTATGGGTGGAACAGAATATAATGATGGGGGTTATGTGGAGAAGACAAAAAAGGAGAAGGTCTCACATCAACGAGGCTAATGAACGGGCTATGGAGATGCCCATAAATTTATGTTAATGCAAGGAGTAGGGATTGCCATTCAACGGATGCACTAGAGCTATAAATGTATGAAAGCTCAACAAAAGAAACTAAGTGGGTGTGCATCCAACTTGCTTGCTCACGAAGACCTAGGGCATTTGAGGAAGCCCATCGTTGGAATATACAAGCCAAGTTATATAATGAAAAATTCCCACTAGTATATGAAAGTGACAAAACATGAAACTCTCTATATGAAAAACATGGTGCTACTTTGAAGCACAAAATATGAGACTCGCTATATGAAGAATATGGTGCTACTTTGAAGCACAAGTGTGGAAAAAGAGATAGTAACATTGCCCCTTTTTTATTTCCTTTTTTTGGGGCCTTCTTTTTTTTCTTTGGCCTTTCACTTTTTTTCTTTTTTTTCTTTTTCTTTTTTTTATTGGGACAATGCTCTAGAAAATGATGATCATCACACTTCTATTTATTTACAACTCAATGATTACAACTCGATACTTGAACAAAGTATGACTCTATATGAATGCCTCCGGCAGTGTACCTGGATATGCAATGAACCAAGAGTGACATGTATGAAAGAATTATAAATGGTGGCTTCGCCACAAATACTATGTCAACTACATGATCATGCTAAGCAATATGACAATGATGAATGTGTCATGAAGAACGGTATGGTGGAAAGTTGCATCGCAATATATCTCGGAATGGCTATGGAAATGCCATAATAGGTAGGTATGGTGGCTGTTTTGAGGAAGATATAAGGAGGTTTATGTGTGAAAGAGCGTATCATATCATGGGGTTTGGATGCACCGGCGAAGTTTGCACCAACTCTCAAGGTGAGAAAGGGCAATGCACGGTACCGAAGAGGCTAGCAATGATGGAAGGGTAAGAGTGCGTATAATCCATGGACTCAACATTAGTAATAAAGAACTCACATACTTATTGCAAAAATCTACAAGCCATCAAAAACCAAAGCACTACGCGCATGCTCCTAGGGGAATAGATTGGTAGGAAAAGACCATCGCTCGTCCCCGACCGCCACTCATAAGGAGGACAATCAAATAACACCTCATGTTTCAAATTTGTTACACAACGTTTACCATACGTGCATGCTACGGGACTTGCAAACTTCAACACAAGTATTTCTCAAATTCACAACTACTCAACTAGCACGACTTTGATATTATCACCTCCATATCTCAAAACAATTATCAAGCATCAAACTTTTCTTAGTATTCAACACACTCAAAAGAAAGTTTTACAAATCTTGAATACCAAGCATATTAATATTAAGCAAATTACCATGCTATTAATGTCTCTCAAAATGATCTAAGTGAAGCATGAGAGATCAATAGTTTCTTTAAAACAAATCCACCACCGTGCTCTAAAAGATATAAGTGAAGCACTAGAGCAAAAATTATCACGCTCAAAAGATATAAGTGAAGCACTATGAGCAAAACTATCAAGCTCAAAAGATATAAGTGAAGCACATAGAGTATTCTATCAAATTCCAATTCATGTATGGCTCTCTCAAAAGGTGTGTACAGTAAGGATGATTGTGGTAAACTAGCAAACAAAG
Organism: Triticum dicoccoides; assembly: GCF_002162155.2. Classification (NCBI taxonomy): domain Eukaryota; kingdom Viridiplantae; phylum Streptophyta; class Magnoliopsida; order Poales; family Poaceae; genus Triticum; species Triticum dicoccoides. Next base: position 94,589,025 of record NC_041392.1, on the reverse strand, counting down.
ACTCAAATAATACAAGACGCTCCAAGCAAAAAACATATCATGTGGTGAATAAAAATTTAGCTCCAAGTAAATTACCGATGGAAGTAGACGAAAGAGGGGATGCCTTCCGGGGCATCCCCAAGCTTTGACTTTTTGGTGTCCTTGGATTATCTTGGGGGTGCCATGGGAATCCCCAAGCTTAGGCTCTTGCCACTCCTTGTTCCATAATCCATCAAAAGAATTTACCCAAAACTTGAAAACTTCACAACACAAAACTCAATAGAAATCTCGTGAGCTCCGTTAGAGAAAGAAAACAAAAGACTACTTCAAGGTACTGTAATGAACTCATTCTTTATTTGTGTTGGTGTTAAACCTACTGTATTCCAACTTCTCTATGGATTATAAACTAATTTACTAGCCATAGATTCATCAAAATAAGCAAACAACACACGAAAAACAGAATCTGTCAAAAAACAGAACAGTCTGTAGCAATCTGTAACTAACGCAAACTTCTGGAACTACATAAATTCTACCAAAATAGGACGACCTTGAAAATTTGTTTAATGATCATCAGCAATTGAATCAGTAATTTATCACGTGCTGATGATTTTTAACAATTGTTTTCGTGAACAGAAAGATTCTGGAAATTACAGCAAGATCAAATAATTATCATCCAAGAAGATCCTATAGGTCTAACTTGGCACAAACACTAATTAAAAGATAAAACCACATCTAACCAGAGAGTAGATGGATTATTTATTCCTAAACAGAAGCAAAAACAACAAAATAAAAATAAAATTGGGTTGCCTCCCAACAAGCGCTATCGTTTAACGCCCCTAGCTAGGCATAAAAGCAAGGATAGATTTAAGTTGTGCCGTAGTAATAAGATAGATCGGTGAAACTCATTTCATATTCTCTACGTTTAGCAGCAAGTTTTCTTTGAGGCAAGCAAAAGTAATCAAAAGGGCTAAACTTAATTGGGCAAAAATCACCAAGATCAATTTTAGGAGGTATAGGTTCTTCTCTCGGCCCTTCGTATTGCACAACCAGTTCATCATTATAAGCATTCTTTTGACAGAACCTTGTGAGCCTATACTCAAGGGAGTATCCTAGCTCATTATTTAGAATAGCCAAATCATCATTAAGTTCAAAGATTCTATCAATTAAAATATTGGTAGGCACCTTTTTTCTAAGGTTTTCATTGAAAGCAACATAGGCAATAGATTGAAAACGCATTATTTCTTCTTGATCAAAGAGGGTAGATTCTATGGGAGGACGGCCAGCGTCCACCCTATAATGCGCAAAGATCTCTTTGGCCTCTTTTATTATAAATCTGAATTCATGAGCCAAAAAGATTGAAGCGGCATGCTTAACAGAGGAATGCTCAATATTAGAAAATTCTAGGAAAATCCTTTGTATGGAAGAATGCATATGCATAAATTGCCTTTCAAGTTCAACGATAAGCATGGAAATAGCATCTGCAAGACTACTAGTTCTATGAAGAATAGAACTGCCCATAGAAGGCAAAGCACCGGCACAAGTAAAGAAATCTTGAATAACTCCTTTTCCAATAATATTACCACTACCAATTCGAAATCTTTTTGTATGCAAGGTAGGGGGTTCTTCAACCGGAGCATCAGAATTTTCCATGTTATTATTATTGTCCATATCGGCAATAATTTCCCCAATTTCAGACATAACGACAAGCAAGCAAACTAACACACGAGCAAACAAAAAGGCAAACGGGAAACATGAGGAGATTGGGAAAGAGAGGGCGAATAAAACGGCAAGGGTGAAGTGGGGGAGAGGAAAACGAGAGGCAAATGGCAAATAATGTAATGTGGGAGATAGGGATTGTGATGGGTACTTGGTATGCAGACTTTAACGGCGCCAGAAGTGGCTTGTTGTTAGGAGTCCAAGTCTTGACTTGCTCTTGCGTAAGCCTCCCCAGCAACGGCGCCAGAAATTCTTCTTGCTACCTCTTGAGCACTGCGTTGGATTTCCCCAAAGAGGAGAGGATGATGCAGCAAAGTAGCGTAAGTATTTCCCTCAGTTTTTGAGAACCAAGGTATCAATCCAGTAGGAGGCTATGCACAAGTCCCTCGTACCTACACAAAACAATAGCTCCTCGCAACCAACGCGATTAGGGGTTGTCAATCCCTTCACGGTCACTTACGAGAGTGAGATCTGATAGAGAAGATAAATAATATTTTTTTGGTATTTTTGGTATAGAGATGCAAAGTAAAAAAGTAAAAGGCAAAGTAAAAACAAAGCAAGATTAAAGTGATGGAGATTGATATGATGAGAATAGACCCGGGGGCCATAGGTTTCACTAGTGGCTTCTCTCAAGAGCATAAGTATTCTACGGTGGGTGAACAAATTACTGTTGAGCAATTGACAGAATTGAGCATAGTTATGAAAGTATCTAGGTATGATCATGTATATAGGCATCACGTCCGAGACAAGTAGACCGACTCCTGCCTGCATCTACTACTATTACTCCACTCATCGACCGCTATCCAGCATGCATCTAGAGTATTCAGTTAAAAACAGAGTAACGCCTTAAGCAAGATGACATGATGTAGAGGGATAAATTCATGCCATATGATTAAAAAAAACATCTTGTTATGCTCGATGGCAACAATACAATACGTGCCTTGCTGCCCCTTCTGTCACTAGGAAAGGACACCGCAAGATTGAACCCAAAGCTAAGCACTTCTCCCGTTGCAAGAACTACCAACCGAGTTGGCCAAACCAAACGGATAATTCGAAGAGACTTGCAAAGATAACCAATCATACAGAAAAGATTTCAGAGAAGAATCAAATATTGTTCATAGATAATCTTGATCATAAACCCACAATTCATCGGTCTCAACAAACACACCGCAAAAAGAAGATTACATCGAATAGATCTCCATGAGAGAGAGGAGAACATTGTATTGAGATCCAAAAAGAGAGAAGAAGTCATCTAGCTACTAGCTATGGACCCGAAGGTCTGAAGTAAACTACTCACACTTCATCGGAGGGGCTATGGTGATGTAGAAGCCCTCCATGATGACGGCCCTCTTCCGGCGGAGCTCCGGAACAGGCCCCAAGATGGGATCTCGTGGATACAGGAAGTTGCGGCGATGGAATTAGGTTTTTGGCTCCGTATCTGGTTGTTTGGGGGTACGTAGGTATATATAGGAGGAAGGAGTACGTCGGCAGAGCAACAGGGGGCCCATGAGGTAGGGGGCGCGCCCCCCACCCTCGTGACCGCCTCGGTTGTTCCTTGGAGTAGGTCCAAGTCTCCTGGATCACGTTCGGTGAGAAAATCACGTTCCCGAAGGTTTCATTCCGTTTGGACTCCGTTTGATATTCCGTTTCTTCGAAACACTAAAATAGGCAAAAAACAGCAATTCTGGGCTGGGCCTCCGGTTAATAGGTTAGTCCCAAAAATAATATAACAGTGGAAAATAAAGCCCAATATAGTCCAAAACAGTAGATAATATAGCATGGAGCAATCAAAAATTATAGATACGTTGCAGACGTATCAGACCCCGGACACCTTCAAGTGAGTCTGGAATAGCCCGCAGGAGGATCGCCAGGCACATTTTGAGCTTGCCTAGCAATTCGGCCTCCGTCCTAGTCCCAGTCAAGTGGCGAAGTTTGCGCCACGCGTACACAACTACGCGCTCAAGATACCATTGGCATAGGCGGAGTCACCGCTATGGCACGTCCCACAAATGCGGCTCAACCGCCCCAGGGGCCGTATACCTTTATCATTTTTTCTCTTTTAGGACCTTACTCTCTGGAAGCCCTTTCCGGCAGTCTAATTGTCGGACCCATAGCGGTAAGGAAATACCAAGGAAGCAAGACGCTCTGGCGTACAAGGGAATCCCCAGGTGGTCTCTGATAACGATCGATATACCTGTTTTACATACCCATACGCAGCTTGCCCTTGGATAGGACATGGCAAATAGTCCTATTTTTTGCTTATTGCACTACTTGTATCCGTACGCTTCGGCGTACTGATACGTCTCCAACGTATCTATAATTTTTTATTGCTCCATGCTATATTATATACTGTTTTGGACAATATTGGGCTTTATTATCCACTTTTATATTATTTTTGGGACTAACCAATTAACCGAAGGCCCAGCCCAGAATTGATGTTTTTTGCCTATTTCAGAGTTTCGAAGAAACGGAATATCAAACGTAGTCCAAACGGAATGAAACCTTCGGGGACGTGATTTTCTCACCGAATATGATCCAGGAGACTTGGACCCTACGTCAAGAAAGAAAGGAGGGAGGCACGCGCGCCCACCTCCCCAGGGCGCGCCCTCCACCCTCGTGGGCCCCCTATTACTCCACTGACGTACACCTTCCTCCTATAAATACCTACGTACCCCCAAACGATCAGATACGGAGCCAAAAACCTAATTCCACCGCCACAACCTTCTGTACCCATGAGATCCCATCTTGGGGCCTGTTCCGGAGCTCCTCCAGAGGGGGCATCCACCACGGAGGGCTTCTACATCATCATAGCCCCTCCGATGAAGTGTGAGTAGTTTACCTCAGACCTTCAGGTCATAGTTAGTAGCTAGATGGCTTCTTCTCTCTTTTTGGATCTCAATACAATGTTCTCCCCCTCTCTCGTGGAGATCTATTCGATGTAATCTTCTTTTTGTAGTGTGTTTGTTGAGACCGATGAATTGTGGGTTTATGATCAAGATTATCTATGATCAATATTTGAATCTTCTCTGAATTCTTTTATGTATGATTGGTTATCTTTGCAAGTCTCTTCGAATTATAAGTTTGGTTTGGCCTACTAGATTGATCTTTCTTGCAATGGGAGAAGTGCTTAGCTTTGGGTTCACTCTTGCGGTGTCCTTTCCCAGTGACAGTAGGGGCAGCAAGGCACGTATTGTATTGTTGCCATCAAGGATAACAAGATGGGGTTTTTATCATATTGCATGAATTTATCCCTCTACATCATGTCATCTTGCTTAAAGCATTACTCTGTTTTCTTGAACTTAATACTCTAGATGCATGCTGGATAGTGGTCAATGAGTGGAGTAATAGTAGTAGATGCAGGCAGGAGTCGGTCTACTTGTCTCGAACGTGATGCCTATATACATGATCATACCTAGATACTCTCATAACTATGCTCAATTCTGTCAATTGCTCAATAGTAATTCGTTCACCCACCATAAAATACTTATGCTCTTGAGAGAAGCCACTAGTGAAATCTTTGGCCCCCGGGTCTATCTTCATCATATTAATCCCCCATCACTTTATTATTGCCTTTGCTTTTTTACTTTGCATCTTTATCACAAAAATACCAAAAATATTATCTATCATATCTATCAGATCTCACTCTCATAAGTGACCGTGAAGGGATTGACAACCCCTTATCGCGTTGGTTGCGAAGAGTTATTTGCTTTGTGCAGGTACGAGGGACTTGCGCGTAGCCTCCTACTGGATTGATACCTTGGTTCTCAAAAACTGAGGGAAATACTTACGCTACTTTGCTACATCATCCTTTCCTCTTCAAGGAAATCCAACGCAGTGCTCAAGAGGTAGCACGTACTATTTAATAACCACGCATAGCATTAGCCTATTATTGCATTACCCTTTCTTTTTTTCCTTGTCTGCTTGTTTACGACAGATTGCACCCGTACATTCTGGTACGACTAGTGCGCCAGGAGCTTTAGTATACCCCATAATACGACGTGAGAAATCCGAACACTTTCGACAGTGCGGCACCCCGAACTTATAGCATTATATGCATCAGCTCCAAATCACGTCTTGGATCAATAGTTGGGTTTGCCCGGCTCCCATGTTTTGGTACCTTACGTTCCGCAAATCGGCTAAGGTAGCACTGGGAGAACTACTGCGATTGTGTCTCGGTTCTTCTGGACGAGCACCTCAGTAGAGAAAGCCGAAAACTGGCTGTCATGATGCGGCGAGAGCTGGTCGCTGTTCGAGAGGTCTCAAGTCCTTAAAGACTTTTTTCGCTTCAGGCGAGGAGTCGGCCTTGCCCTACTTAGGCGTATATAGCGCCCCAAATTCGGCCTTCCAAATACTAGGGGCTTCGCCAAAATTTAAAATTGTAGACTTCTATGGCTAAGTGAGAGTGATAAAGCTTTATAGTCCGATTGCCTGGTTCGCTGTGCTGAACACCTCCTTTGAAGGACCCGAAATTGGGATAAAGAGTGCTCAAGTTATCCCGAACACCTCAGTACTAGTCACATGGGGGAAGAAGGCGACGACTGGCCAACTCTCAGATTTTATAAACGGCCGCACAGAAGGTAATATTTTAAATTAACAAGCATTGCATAGTGCAAATGAACTCATTTCATATTACAGGATCACATGAGCACATTCATTCAAATATTACATCCTTAGCACATTCCTCCACCACAAGGCGAGCACCCTTCAGGACACTGTCATAATAATTTTCGGGGTGGCGATGCTCCTTGTCCTCCGGCGGCCCCTCCTTCACCAGCTTTTCGGCGTCCAGCTTCGCCCAGTGCACCCTCGCCCGGGAAAAAGCCCTGCGCGCGCCCTCGATGCAGACAGGCCGCTTTATGACCTCAAGCCGTGGGCAGGCATTCACAAGCCGCCTCACCAAACCGAAGTAGCTACCAGGCAGGGGCTCGCCAGGCCACATCCGGGCTATAAGACCCTTCATGGCCTGTTCGGCCGCCTTGTGAAGCTCGACCAGTTGCTTCAACTGGTCGCTCAAGGGCATTGGGTGTTCGGTCCCAGTATACTGAGACCAGAACAACTTCTCCGTCGAGCTCCCCTCCTCGGCCTGGTAGAACTCCGCGGCATCCGACACACTGCGGGGTAGATCTGCGAACGCTCCTGGAGAGCTCCGAACTCGGGTAAGTAAAAAAGAAAGTTTCCTTCACATGCTTGCTTTGAATAATGAATGCCTTACCCGCCGCTATCTTCTTAACCGCCTCAATTTCCTGGAGGGCCTTTTGGGCTTCGGCCTTGGCATGTTGCGTGTTTTCGAGGGCCTTTGCAAGCTCGGACCCTTGCGTCTTTGAGTCACGCTCCAAGGACTCGTGTTTCTTGACGAGAGCCTGGAGCTCTTGCTGCACCTCGCCTACTCGGGCCTCTTGTTTATCTTGCTCGAGGCGCTCCTTGGCCGCTTTGTCTTCGGCCTCGGATAGCGCCTTTTGTAGGGCTGCCACTTCGGTCGTGGCCCCTAGCAAAATTCATGATGATCCTATCATTCCAAAACCACATTTCTCTTTATCGATATACAGACGGGGTATCACTTACCTTTGTTGTCTTTGAGCTGCCTCTTGGTAAGGCCGAGCTCTTCCTTGGACCGCCCAAGGTCCCGCTTCAGTACGGAGACCTCCGCAGTACGTGCGGTAGCGGCCAGTAGTGAAGCCTGCATATGCACATAGACATATTCTGATCAAGACTCCTACGGTTATTATTTGATCCTCTATTCGGCTTTTCTTCGTGAATGCCAAACAGAGCATCAGGGGCTACTGTCTATGCGGTACCATTCTCTTACAATCTGGTTACTCACCCACCGCACTCATAATAGTGCAGTGCTCTTCGTTAATAGAAGTGCCGCGAAGCGCTTCCAGCAAGTTGTCCGATGCCTCTGGATGGACAAAGGCCATCAGCACAGACGGCGTGCCCCCCTTAGCAAGGGGTTGCCTGACAGAATCCGGAACCACTGGAGGTTCTGGTGCTGTATTCGGCTTGGGGCTAGACTTGCTGCCCCCGGCGTTAGGGCCCAGGGGAGTCTTGCCCCTCAGGCGCCTAGCGCCTAGAATGTCGCCTTGGGGCGCCTCCGGAACTATCCCCCCTTGGTTCAGTGCCCCTCGAGACAACACCTCGGCATCATCCGTAGGGCGGGGGGAAGAGGCGGTCGGGAGTGAATCGCAGTTCATATCCGACGGGCCGAAAGAACCATCCGATGAAGATACGTCGATATGGGCTTAGGACGGACTACATAATCATGTTTCATGTGATGTGAAGAAGTACAATAAAACATATCAAGAATTATTATGTTATCCGGATACTCACGACTTCGACAGGGGCTTGTCCTTGGGTAACCACTCCTCGTCGCTAAAAGCGGCCATCGTGGAGCAGTCCGGGAGGAGGGTCCTTCGGCCTCCCCTGATGGGGCGGCCTTCCCTGTCCTGTCCCCCCCCCCCCGGCTGGGGGAGAACTTTCCTCTTCCTCCTCCTCGTTTTTGTGGGAGGAGTGCGCCTCGGTGTTTTCGGACGATGGGTCCGATATAACCTTGCGCCGGAGACCCTTCCTGGTCCCCGTGGCCTTCTTCTTGGCCTTCTTCTCCGGAACCTCATAAGGCGCTGGAACCATCATCTCCGTTAGGAAAGCATCTGCTGGATCTCCGGGCAAGGGAGCTGGACAATCGATCTGCTCCGCTATCGCTACCCAGTCCTGTTAAATGGCGTGGAGGATTAGATCCCACGCTTGGTTATACTGGGGAAAAGAACATCTTATGGGATATAAAAGACCTACCGGATTGGTAGGGCGCTTTGCGCAGAGTCCACGGTCCTCGGTAAGGGGAGGAGGCACCTCGGCGCCCTTGAACAGCACCTTCCAGACGTCCTTGTGTGTCGTGTCGAAGAGCTCTCGCAGCGTTTGGTGCTCGGCCGGGTTAAACTCCCACAAATTGAATACCCGTCTTTGACACGGGAGGATCCGGCGGAAGAGCATGACTTGGACCGTGTTGACAAGCTTGATTTTCTTGCTCATCATGTTTTCGACGCAGATCTGGAGTCCGGTCAGCTCCACCGAGGAACCCCAGGATAGGCCCTTCTCTTTCCAGGAGGTGACCGCATGGGGATTCCGGATCGAAATTCGGGGGCCGCCACCCAGTTGATGTCGCATGGCTCGGTGATATAGAACCACCCCGATTGCCACCCCTTTACGGTCTCCACATAGGACCCTTTGAGCCAGGTGACGTTGGGCATTTTGCCCACCATGGCGCCTCCGCACTCCGCTTGCTGGCCGACCACCACCTTAAGTTTAACGTTGAAGGTGTTCAGCCACAGGCCGAAGTGGGGCTTGATGCGGAGGAAGGCCTCGCACACGACGATGAACGCCAAGATGTTGAGGATGAAATTGGGGGCCAGATCGTGAAAGTCCAGCCCGTAGTAGAACATGAGCCCGTGGACAAACGCGTGGAGAAAAAGTCCCAGTCCGTGGACGAAGTGGGTAAGAAATACCACCCTCTCATGGGGTTCTGGAGTAGGGACGATCTGCCCCGCATCTGGCAGCCGTTGTGCGATATCCGTGGCCAGATATCCGGTTCCCTGTAGCTTTGTGATGTCCTCCTCCGTAACGGAGGAGACCATCCACTTGCGTCCCGCTCCGGACATGCTTGGAGTGGTTTGAGGAGAAAATGCGAACTTGGGTGTTGGAGCTTGAGTGCGCGAGAATGGATGAGCAAGAAGGAAGAGGGTGTGGGTGAAAAAGATGAATCCTTGTCCCTTTATAAGGGCAGAAGAAACTATGCGCCTCCCCACCTTCCTGGTAAACTCGCTTATTCCCCAAGCACCGTAATTGATGGCGTGGTTGGGTTACTCACACCCGTATTGATGAGAATCCCGTGATAAGGGGGACACGATCTCTGCTTCGACAAGACGTGCCAAGAAAACCGCCTCGCAATATGTGCAATGGCTGGTTGAGAAAAACGGTTCGAATAATGACCGGGCCATGGTGTGATGTCATGCTGTAGAGTGTGTCAGCAGATTAGATTTGTGGAAATATTATTATTCTCTCTACGGTGGTACGTGGAATTTGTTTTACAGAGCCGGACACTATCCTTGTGTTCGAAATCTTCTATGGAGTATTCGGAGGAAGAACCCGCCTTGCAATGCCGAAGACAATCTGCGCGCCGGACTTATCGTCATTGAAGCCTAGTTCAGGGGCTACTAAGGGAGTCCTGGATTAGGGGGTCCTCGGACAGCCGGACTATATACATTAGCCGGGCTGCTGGATTATGAAGATACAAGATCGAAGACTTCGTCCCGTGTCCGGATGGGACTCTCCTTGGCGTGGAAGGAAAGCTTGGCAATACGGATATGTAGATCCCCTCCCTTGTAACCGACTCTGTGTAACCCTAGCCCCCTCTGATGTCTATATAAACCGGAGGGTTCAGTCCGTAGGACAATCATACCATAGGCTCGCTTCTAGGGTTTAGCCTCTACGATCTCGTGGTAGATCAACTCTTGTAATACTCATATCATCAAGATCAATCAAACAGGAAGTAGGGTATTACCTCCGTCGAGAGGGCCCGAACCTAGGTAAACATCGTGTCCCCCGCCTCCTGTTACCATCCGCCTTAGACGCACAGTTCGGGACCCCCTACCCGAGATCCGCCGGTTTTGACACCGACACCTACCTTCCCAGTCCGCTCAGGGCTCAGGCGTGCAGCACCCACTAAGCCAACCCGATTTATCCTGAGATACGTCCTCAACACTCAGCACTTCAGCAGCCACTCCTCATCATCCATTTTCTAATTGGTTCATTACTCATTAAGCAGGACTGTCATTAGCGTTTGTTGTGTGCTGAGTGCTACCTACAACTTAATGGTTCAGATGTATTTAAGTAATCTTTAGTACTTGTAAAGTTCACAGGTTTCAAAATTCCGGCCTTAGGAACGGACACTAGTCATTTTGGATTGTTGGTCGTAGTGGCATTGACCCAGATTACTACTACAGGCCAGGTTTGTTGACAATTTTACTTGTCTTTCTTACTCATTTGATATGATATCCAATTATTCACGTCGATTAGTTGCAAACAGTAAGTGCTAGACAAACTTCTTGATTTAGATTTTGCATGGTATCTAACTATAGTTACAATTCTGCATACTTGTCCAAGTGATCTCTCAAGTAAATGATTGATTCACTACATCTATGCTTGCCTTCTCATATTTGTTGTCAATATTCATTTAGGGTGGACCACCCTGTTTCAAAATACTGGAACCGTAGACATGAGTGAATAGTATTTCTGTGTGTGATCTCTTCCATCATGTGTGGGCAACGAACACTGCATTGTATAGAAAGAAAGTGTCATTTCCAGCTTTTACATAGGCTACGATCTTTTACATGGAATACAATCTGCCTACTTGCTTTGTGTCGCGCAACCAACACTCCACCCTTGAAGCTAAACATTATGCCACTCATAATTCCTTGGTTTATTTGTTCAAATACGAATTTGATATGATTCTAATGTTCCTACTTCAGTTTTGAAATGTGTGTCTACCTGTTATAGAGACATAAGGGGTTTGTATTTCTGTGTGTGGTCTGGTCAGCACGGTTGGGGGGTGAACTTTGCATATGCAGGGGTTTATAGGGAGACACTCTTCAAGTTGAATCCGCAATGCATTCCATAGATAATCTGACTACTTTTTATGTTTTCATGAATCTCAGATTCTGAACAGCATCATAATGATTATGAGCTTGCGCACATGAAAAGAATAAAGCAGAACAATGCCATGGCTGTCAAACTTGGCATTAAGGGACTGAAAAAGTCTTGATGCAATGCAATGCAAACGCTCTCCACCTACAGATTCATGCTCAGAATATGACCCTAACAGTGATTCTGACCTAGAGGGAGACCTAAGTCAATGTAGCTCCATGGTGGAGGAGTCAGAGGCAAATGCCCTATCTTATTCACCCATCAAAAGGTGCTTGCTCTAACTTTTCCACGGTTATATTGGTCGCACATATCCCGCAACTGATGCTTTGCATTGCTTCTACTTTATTGCACTGCCATTAGCTTAGTTTACACATTGTGTATGTGAATACGCCCTGCCTATCCATTTTCAGTACATATTCCATCTGTCATCATACCATATTTATCCATTCAAATATTGTTCTTGTGTATCAGACGTTCAAAAGGAAGAGGGCGATTGCTGATCGCGGAGGAGCACAAGCAAAGTATTTGCAAAAGGTAGTGACACCTGATAAATCAAATAGCCCATTAGGTGTAGTTGCAATATCACCTGACCCGCAAAACACCCCAACTCTAGCAAACTCTAGCCCTACTACACTAGTCATTTCTGATGCCCCAACTCAGCAGACCCCAACTGCAGCAAACAGTATGATGATGCCAGTTGACATAGCACCAGCTCTACGACGCAAAACCCCCATTCCAGCAAAGAGTACACCAAATCAAGTTGCCAAAATCCCTTTTCGAACCAGAGAGAGCGCCAATTGCCAAAAACCCTTGTTCCATTTCTTCCCAGTTTAGAAGAAGAAGCTTATATTGTTGTCAGGAACTTTGTGCGCATATTTCCTTCATGGAAAGATTATACTGCAGACACAGAACAATTTCCAGTCTTCCTCCGCAACTTACGCGTAAGTAATGTACTAATGTTATTCATGGTAATTACTGCATATGTTTCTGCTGATAGAAGACACAAGATTTCATTATTTTAAATAGGCGAGGACCAAACTGGATTGTCAAGATAAGCAAGATTTGGTTGCGCTTTTCAAGCACTCGCTGATGGAGTATCGTTCATACGTGAGGCAAGCGCACTTCGATGGCAAGCGTCTAAACGAAATTTTTGTAAAGTCTCCGGTGCTACATTTATCCGACAGTGACTGGAATAATCTTGTTACACATTGGTCTCGTCTGCAGCATAAGGTACTGTCTATGATATCACATCACAATTTGAACTAAATTTCTACATTTGCCTTAACGTCTCACTTGTACGAAAACTGTTAGCAGAAGAACATTCATTCTCAAGGGACCACAACATCTCGCAACTATACTGCACACTACATTGCTCTTGTGAGTACCTCTTGCCCTGTATGACCATACTTACTTTCATAGTTGTTTGATTATGTAGCATCACTTCACATGTGAGCCTCGTTATCGTCCATTTGGTGGACATTATAAGACCCGTATGGACTCTTACATAAATTTAGAATCAACCCAATGCTTTTGAAGAGGTTTAGCTCTGCAGTCCTCTTGTAAGGACTGAACGTCGTCTATCACTGTACTTACATTAACAGCTACTCCCTCCGTCCCATAATATAAGAACATTTTGTACAGTACAGCAGTGTTCAAAACACTCTTGTATTATGGGAAGAGGGATTGGTTCATTGTGTAGCATTCTTCATCTTATCTCCCTCGCCCACCATTTACTAAAAGATATCAGATCTATATTTAATCTTACCAAAAAGTTGAATACGCAGACAATGTCAGTGCAGAAGTGTAGCCCATTGGTCTTGTCAGTACATTTTGTTCTGTAACGCTTGTACTTCCAGGGTTTGGTAGTTGGTTATGTAGCATGAATCTGCATCTTATCTTCATTATCCTCTATCCCTTCCAGTATTATCATATCTATAATTACTCTCTACAAAATGTAGAGTACAGGAAATGCTTATGAAGAAGATTATGTGATGAAATTCTTGAGTTATCCTTCCCTTGACATGGAGAAGGGCATTATAAAGCCGGTGTTAACTATTAATGTAAGTCAGTCCTTCTAAAGCCTTTATCCTCAACTGTTGTTTAATTTGCTCATACTCCCTATCGTTTACTGCTGTTTAGTTTGCTATTTCTATCAAAATGCATGTTCGCAAGAACCGTAAGTTCCAAGTTTTACTTGTAAAACCAAATTCCTTATTCATACCATGCACATTACTCAATACTCCCTATATGTATGCTTGTTTTTGTGGATCTATAATCCAGTGTGTGGTGAAGTAGCCCACGTTTGCACCTTGTCATCTCTTGTTTTATCTTACTGATGTGGCTGATGATATGAACAACATGCCATGCACATGAACCAAAATAGATACAACAATTGTCTTTGCCCATCATCTATGCTTGTTATGTTGACATCATAATCTAGTAGTGTGGTGAAGCTCTCCACATTATGAATAATGCCAGATTATGCTATTGATATTTTGAACTTACTCTTTATTTTCTAATTTGAAATTGGATGGAATTGACAGCACAGTTATCATCTTTGTATATACACGTGGAAAACCTGTCATCTCTCTGCTTGTTTCAGGGTGATATGCCTGATGGCATGCACAAGTCTGCTGAAGGCTGTGAGACAAACCCAACATATATTGCAGCAAAGAAGGCAAAACATTTTGAAGATAGCGAGACAACCCCAAAGTCTTGTCTTGATGCAGTGTTCAAGTTACTTGAGACTAGCAGTCAGACAAGCTCACAGAATTCGCTGTCTGAATCAGTTTGACTTCTTCAGTCCCAAGTTCTAGCAGAAAGGCATTCTATAACTCAACTTCGACTTGAAGTCCTATCTCTAAGAAAGATTGTGGAGAACACCAATGAGAACCTCATTGCTAAACAGCTACACCTGGAAGCTATGACCGACATGCTAGGCCGGTCTCACAGCCTTGCTCAGCAGCCTGCGCAGCAGTTCCCGCGCAAGGCTAACCTTTCTTGAATTGTCTTGGAAGTGGTCTCAGTTCAGTATTATTTTGTTACACTGCAATGGTGCCCAGTTTTTGTAATTTGCTTCTTTGTTGTGCTTTATGATCACTGGTGGCGAACTTCGATGCCCAGTGGATGTAATATACCATAAATCCTTTATTATATAGTGTAGGATTATTCTAAGTTACTATGTCGTAATTTCTTTATTGTATAGAGTAGGTTTGTTCTTAATTCCTACTAGTTACTGCCATCATTCGCTATCTAAAAAAATCTGATGTAGTTGACCGGGCCGAGACATTCGCCTCTAACGGGCTTAGTTTTTAGCGGGCCACAATTGGGTCGGCCTGCATCTTTCTTGGGCCCAAATGGCCATTGGGGCCTTCACACTTTGCGCCAGGCCCACAACTTACTCCGGCCTATATTCGGCCCAAATTTTAGTTGGGCCTTTTGTGGACCCAGTGCTTAGATTGGCCCAGGTAGCGTTGGGCCATTAACAGGCTGAATATTCTACTGGCCTGTTACGGCCCAGAAGAAACCATGGGCCTTTAGCAGGCCGAAATGCATGTTGGGCCTCAATTTTCACTAGTCGTCGACGGGCCTTCAGCAGGCTGAAATGTAGACCGGGCCTTTTTGGCCCAGTTATATGATGGGCCGTTACCAGGACCAAACATATCTTGGGCCTTAGTTGGCCCACTGATATCATGGGCCTTTAAGAGGCCAAAAGCTTATAGTACATGCACGAACGGGCCGAACTATATGACATGCCTTTAACAGGCCCAAAGTCACGTTTGGCTGAACTGTTGCCACCTTTATCTAGGACCGTTAGTGGGCCGGATGTCGCGTCAGACCATATATGGCCCATGGGCAGCACGGGCCATTCCCAGGCCGAAAGACACACCGGGCTGAAATGGGCCCATGTCTACATCGGGCCTCTAACAGGCCAAAACTCACTGGGTTGTAATTGGGCCCAAATATTCAACGAACAATTAACAGGCCAGATCTGGTTTCGGGCCATAAATGGGCCTTAATTAAACAGGCTGTGATTGGGCTGGCCTACTAGTACCTGAGTAAGTAATACGGGCCTTTGACTGGGCCGGCCTTTTTAACCTATATGGGCCTCTATTGGGCCCTGCCACGTGTCGACGTATCATAGACATGTTTCCTCCAATGGATGGGCGACATCCAGCCCACCGAGGAGCAGACACGTGTTTCCTCCGGCCAATGAGAATTTTACACGTGGAAAATCATCATTGGTCCAGGCTGTTAACAGGTTATCGGATCCAAAACCGGAACCGATAGCTTAACGGCGAGCCGTTACGGTGGATGCCATGTGTCGGTCACCCTTGACGAAAGCACTTATATGACGCGAGATTTATCATCATGGAAGTGGACACTTCCATGATGATAATTTTGGTAATGTCATGGAACA
This sequence comes from Triticum dicoccoides, assembly GCF_002162155.2. Lineage (NCBI taxonomy): Eukaryota > Viridiplantae > Streptophyta > Magnoliopsida > Poales > Poaceae > Triticum > Triticum dicoccoides. The sequence goes on along the minus strand of NC_041392.1, from coordinate 94,573,214 downwards.
CTTCTATGACAGCACAGGTATGACTATCTTGATTCTATCATAAATTTGTCATGAATGTACATGCATGATAAAAAAACGTGACCTACTGTGACAAGCATGTATCATGACGGAAGTGTCTTTTTTGTAGTGTTTCCTTTCTCCACCGGAGGGAAAAGGAACGAGAGGGAGAGGGAAAGGGGGATGTCGTGGTTCTAAGTCTGACAGTGATGTAGGGGGGTAAGTATGGAGAGGCTAGATCTTAGCTATGTAGAAGCTGTAAGCACACAAAGATGTACGAGTTCAGGCCCTTCTCGGAGGAAGTAAAAGCCCTACGTCTCGGTGCTCGGAGGCGGTCGACCGGACTATATGTGTGAGAATGACAGGGGTGCGAACCCTTGATACTGAGGAGGGGGGTGGCTCATATAGAGTTCGCCACCCCTCTCCTGCCCTCAGTAATGCAGGGTTTAAAGTACATTAAGGCTGGGCGTTACTGGTAACTCCCCTAATAAAGTGCTATGATGACCATAAAGGCTACTTAATGACTGACTGTTTGCTTGCGGAGTGACTTTAGATCTCCTGGCAGTCGAGTGGTCGGCTTCGTGGTCGAGTGATAGCTTCTTGGTCGAGTGTCTTGAACCCGTCGAGTGGGTACCTTCAAGTCCATTGAAAGGTGACTTCTTCTAAGGATGTCCTTGGGTAGGGCTCTTAGGACAGGTCTGTGCCCCTACCCTAGGTACATAGCTTCATCATTAGCCCCCGAATGGATCGAGGTTAGAGTGGGGAAAGAGTTGGGGATCTTTCCGACTGGTTCCTTGTGCTACATGAGTGTCTTGTTTTCGATCAATCGTCATGGATGACGTCGTCAACCTCTTTCAGTCGCCTTGATCCATTCCAAGCCTTTCGTCGAGTGAATTTCCTTGCTTGTGAAGTTCCGAATGATGGTGTGAAAGGAATCTTCTGTCTGACGAATTGTTCTGCAACCCGTGGATTTCGCGGGATTTGAATTTCAGGAAGCGCACGAGACGGGAGCGGCCGCAGTAATCGGATGTGATAAGGCGGAAGCTCCTTGATTTCCGTGCCACCTTTTTCGCCACGTACTGCGCGCGCGTCTGTTGTGGGATTTGACGGGATAGCCTGGGCCTACCAGTGAGCCACTCGGAAGCGGCCTCTTATAAGCTGCTAGCTTGGGGCTCCCAAACAGCGTGCTCTCTCTTTTCCTTCTCCCTTCGCAAAGTCCTCCGCCACCTCCGTCTCACCCTAGCGCCGTAAGCCCGTTCGAGCTTCACCGGCGATGATGGTGAAGGACAAGACGTCTGCTCTGGAGCGCGCGAAGAAGGCGGTGGCGCAGGGGAAAGGGAAGAAGTCCGCTCGGGGCGGATCTTCCTCAAGGACTGCTCTGCTCAAGGGCTGGATCCAGGGCGACTGGATGCCGTCGGTGATTCGGCAGGAAGATCTTGATGATATGGTCGAGGGGGGAGTCATTCCTCATGAAGCTGCGCGTCTCCCAGGGGGAGAAGTCGAACCCCAGCCTCTTGACAGTGAGTGCGTCCTCCTCGCCACTCATATCGATCGCGGGTTTTCTCTACCTCCTCATCCTTTTTTCCGGAGCTTTCTGAACTTCTTCGGAGTGCAGCTCCATCACTTCACTCCCAATTCCATCATGTATCTTGTTGCTTTCGTTTCCTTGTGTGAGGGTTTCTTGGGTTGTCGCCCCCATTGGGGACTCTTTAAGCACATCTTCACTTGCCGCTCCCAGTCAGTCAAGAAGGCCAAGTCGAGTGATGAAAGGATGCAGGTGATCCAGTTGTGCGAGGGCCTGGCAATCCAGACGAGGGGAAAAAGCTCTTTTCCATCTATCACTTTCCCTGAGTCGATCCGTGGTTGACAGTTGACCTGGTTTTACTGTCAAGACCAGGCGACCCCAGGACAGTCGACTGGGATTCCCCTTTCTCTCTGGACCGGGCCCAAAAACCTGCTTCTCTGAAAGTGGCGCCGGAAGAAAAGGCGCAAGTCAAAGTGCTGGTTGGTCGAGTGGTTCAGCTTGTCCGCGAGGGCGTGACCGGCATGGACTTGCTGGAGGTCTTCCTTCGGAGGCGCATCCAACCGCTTCAGGCTCGTGACCACCCGATGTGGCTGTACTCGGGTCTTGAAGACACCACTCGGATTCACCCGGAGGAGGTCACTGATGAGATGCTGGAAGGGTGGCTGTCGAGCATCACAGGGAACAAAGACAACCCCCGAGGAGCCAGGAGGGTTCCTCCACTCGACAACACATACGAAGTGGACCAGGTCTGACCTTATGTTCCTGACTGAGATCTTGCTTTCTTCATTGGCCTTCTTTGAATTGGTCGATTGACTTTTGTCCTGTCTGTTGTTTTCCAGGCAACTACTGAGATGTACTCGACACCCAACGGGGCACAGGAGCCGACTGAGGAAGGGGAGGCGAGCGGAGGTGAAAGAGGAGACGAACAAGGCGAGTGGGAATCCGACGGCGAAGGAGAGGGAGACGACGATGTCGACTCCAGCGAAGAGGAGGAGGAGGAAGTTGAACCCCCCCGCTCGGAGAGGCGATCCAGCGCGGGAACGTGGTAAGGCGACTGCTCCTGTTGGGCAGTCGTCGAAACGCCCTCGGACCTCTTCTCCTACGCCGACTGAAAAGGCTCCCAAGCACCCGCGTGCGACGCCGTCCAAGCCACCCAAGGCTCTGCCCAAGATGAAGATGACCGTCCCCACCATTTCTGGGTAATAATAGAACTGGTTTTCCTTTATCGGTCGTGGGCAGATCCTTGGTCGATTCATTGAGCCAACTGACTGACTTTCGAGATTTGCAGTGCTGCTACTTCTGAGCTCTCCGCCAAGGACGACGATCAAGAGATGGAGGATGCTGTTACTTCCAACCCTGGTACGATTACTGATGTTCTGCCTTGAGTTGCCTGGATATTTATTGTAACTCTGGTCGATTGAATTTTTCTTGTAGCTCCTCCTCATGTTATTAACCTCCCTGATGACGACGACATGCCGCTGAGAGTGAGACGGAACAGGAGGGCGTCGGCCGGCAAGACCCCCCAATCTGCTCCGGCGTCTGAAGCCGTAGCCCGGGATGGTGGTGCTACCACTCGGGCTTCCATGACTTTCGCAGTTCCTCTGACGAGCGTGCGGCCTTCGACGTCGACTGCAAATCCGCCTTTGCTTTTTGCCACATATCCCGTCCCTGAGGACCAAGTGGGTGCCGCAAAAGAGGCTATACGCCAGGCGGGAATCATGATGGAGCAAGTGAAAGTGGTTAGGGAAGCCAGCCAGGCAGCTGATGACGCGAGTTCAGCTCTTCAAAGCAACATCCAGGTCAGTCGACTCAACACTTGGTCTGTTATGATATGCTGTTTGAAGAATCTCTTTTCCGAAGATCTTTATATCTGTACACCCACTGGGTGTGTCTGTTAATTCTTGGACGAGTGGGGGCACGCTAAGTGCACCCACTGGGTGTAGTCCCCGAGACTACGGTGGACTGCTGGCAGTCGACTGTAGTCTTTATATTGTGTCGCTGTAGTTGTACTCCTTCACTCGGTCTGGTCAGGCCATGTCGAATGGAACTGTATCCGGTCGACTGCGGGCAGTCGATCTTTTTTTTCAAACCAGTGGGGGCACGCTGAGTGCATCCACTGGGTGTAGTCCCCGAGACTACTGTCGAATGTTTTTGATTCGGCTGTAGTCTTAGAAACGTCATTGTTGTCTCTTAGTTACTCGGAAACAACTTATCTTGGACGTCTGTCAACTGATTTTTTGCAGAAATCCTGTGAACTTGTGGCTCGCTACACTGAGTTGGAGAATAAGCAGATCCAGATCAACCTTGACTTGAATCTTTCTCAAGAGAACTTGCGTAAGGCACAAGAAGAAGCAAAAGGTATGGCTGGTGAGGTTCTCCATTCTTGACGAGCGACTTTTCTTTCTTGTCTATTCTTGATGTTGATCTCACTCGACGTGCCGCAGATAAACTGGAAGAAGCTCTGAAGAAGAAGGATCAAGATCTTGCCGAAGCGCAGAAGGAGGCCTTGAACAAAACCAAGCTTGCTGAAGAAAAGTTGGCTTCAGTCGGTACTCTTGAACAGGAGAACTCCAGACTGAAAGCTGCTCTCGACGCAGCTAATCAGGAGGTCAGCTGTCTGAAGAACGACAAGATTGCTCTGAATGACAAGGCAAGCGAACTGGCGGGGAAGAAGAACGATCTGGAGGCTTATCTTGGTCGACTCGCCAAGAAGCTGTTCGTCATGCTCGAAGGTAATTACTCCAGCCCGACTGTCTTGCAGTTACCAAACTTGTGTAGAGCCACTGTCTTATTCTTGAATCGTGTTTACAGAATTCTGCCAGAACTTCGAAGAGGAGACCAGTCGAGTGGAGCCGGGCTTGGACCCCGCCAATTCTCTTGTGAAGGACGAGGCTGCCATGAACGTGCTCCGACTGGAGTCTCGGGTTGCCAGTGTGGTTGATTATCTCGCCCGACTGAAGGTTGCAGTGTCACGGATGGACACGTCGCTCTGGCCCAGGACGACGCTTCCGAATGACCTCGAGTCTCTGATGACTCGACTAAATGACGTTCCTGGCCGAGTGATGGAATGGAAGAAATCCTCCGCAAGGTGTGGTGCTGATGTCGCTCTGTCTCTGGTTCGCGTCCATTGCAAAGAGGTGCGAGAGGAGAAGCTGGCTGTCATCCAAGTTGCCAATACTAGGAAGCTCAGCTTCCAAGACTTCATGGAGACTTTCATTGCCGCTGCCACCCATATTGCAGACGGGATCGACTTGGACGAGTTCGTCGCCCCTTCCAGTCCTCCGCCTCAGGAATGAAAAACTTTGATGCTTCACTTTAAATTTGCCTCGGAATGCCAAGTGGATTTTGTAACCGTTAAACTCTGTCGAGCTGAGGGCTCGAGTACTTTGATCTGAGATCTGGGACCTTTAGGCCCTATTTGAATTTGATTTATCATTGAATATCTTCACGGATTGTCCGTCGGGTGGAACTTGATCTTCACTCGGGATAATCTCGTACTTGTGGTGCAGCTCCGAAGGAGAGGGTAACAGTCGATTTGAGCCTCGTCTTCCTTGCGGATTAGCATGTGTTCCATACTTAGGCGAGCTCTGGGCTGCAGCTAAGCCCCCAAGTGGGAGGTTTGCTCTCCACTCGGTAGGATTTTCCAAACTTAGGCGAGCACTGTGCTGCAGCTAAGCCTCCGAGTGGGAGGTTCGCTCTCCACTCAGTAGGATTTTTAAACACTTAGGAGAGCACTGGGCTGTAGCTAAGCCCCCGAGTAGGAGGTTTGCTCTCCACTCGGTAGGATTTTCGAAACTTAGGCGAGCACTGGGCTGCAGCTAAGCCTCCGAGTGGGAGGTTCGTTCTCCACCCGGTAGGATTTTTAAACACTTAGGCGAGCACTGGGCTGCAGCTAAGCCCCCGAGTGGGAGGTTTGCTCCCCACTCGATAGGATTTTTGAACACTTAGGCGAGTACTTGGACTGCAGCTAAGCCTCCGGGTGGGAGG
>NC_041392.1:94531445-94567279 GCF_002162155.2 Triticum dicoccoides | reverse complement strand
TCTGGCTCACCACTCGGTAGGATTTTTCAAACTTAGGCGAGCACTGGGTTGCAGCTAAGCCCCCGAGTGGGAGTCTGGCTCACCACTCGGTAGGATTTTTTAACACTTAGGCGAGTACTTGGACTGCAGCTGAGCCCCCGAGTGGGAGTCTGGCTCACCACTCGGTAGGATTTTTCAAACTTAGGTGAGCACTGGGCTGCAGCTAAGCCCCCGAGTGGGAGTCTGGCTCACCACTCGGTAGGATTTTTCAAACTTAGGCGAGCACTGGGCTGCAGCTAAGCCCCCGAGTGGAAGTCTGGCTCACCACTCGGTAGTATTTTTTTGTAAACTTAGGCGAAACGGATTTGCAGCTAAGTCACCCACTGGGGGATTTCATACGCAAACAAAAGTGACAGCAATTATTGGAACACTCTTTTCTTTGATAAACATAAAACTACAGAAGCTTTTCTTATTACATCTCATCCGAGTGAGAATTCAAGTGTAAAAGGGGCGGAGTAGTTCCGCATTCCAAGCTCGTGGCTCGTCGATCTGGCGATCAACATTGTAGAGGTGATACGCTCCATTGTGGAGGACTCTGGTGACGATGAAGGGACCTTCCCAAGTAGGAGCAAGTTTGTGTGGTATCTGTTGATCCACTCGGAGGACCAAATCTCCTTCTTGGAAGGCTCGACTCTTCACATTTCTGGCATGGAATCGACGCAAGTCTTGCTGATAGATGGTCGATCTGATCATAGCCATTTCCCTTTCCTCCTCTAGGAGGTCGACTGCGTCTTGCCGGGCTTGCTCTGCTTCATCTTCGGTATAAAGCTCGACTCGGGGTGCATTGTGAAGTAGATCACTCGGCAGGACTGCTTCGGCTCCGTAAACCAGAAAGAACGGAGTTCTTCCAGTCGACCGGTTCGGGGTGGTTCTCAATCCCCACAAAACTGATGGAAGCTCGTCGACCCAAGCGCCTGCTGCGTGCTTGAGATCACGCATTAGTCAAGGCTTTAGTCCTTTGAGAATCAGACCATTTGCCCTTTCATCTTGTCCATTCGACTGGGGATGTGCGACCGACGCGTAGTCGACTCGTGTGCCTTGAGAGGCGCAAAAAGCTCTGAACTTGTCTGAATTGAAGTTTGACCCATGTTCAGTGATGATGCTATGCGGGACTCCATGTCTGAATGTTAACTCCCTGACGAAACTGATAGCAGTGCAAGCATCAAGATTCTTGATGGGCTTAGCTTCAATCCATTTGGTAAACTTGTCGACTGCCACAAGCACATGTGTGAAACCACTCCTGCCCGTCCTCAACGGACCAACCATGCCCAGTCCCCAAACAGCAAAGGGCCAGACAAGTGGAATGGTTTTCAGGGCTGATGTTGGTTTGTGCGACATGTTGGAGTAGAACTGGCAGTCTTCACACTTGTCGACTATATCTTTCGCCATTTCATTTGCTCTGGGCCAGTAAAAACCCGCTCGGTATGCTTTAGCCACAATGGTCCGAGAGGATGCATGGTGACCACAGGTTCCCGAGTGGATATCATCAAGGATTATCTGACCCTCTTCTGGCGTTATACACTTCTGACCGATCCCCGTCGCACTTTCTCTATACAGCTGCCCCTTTATGACTGTAAAGGCCCTGGATCGACGGACGATCTGTCGAGCCTCTTCCTCGTCCTCTGGGAGTTCTTTTCTCAGGATATACGCGATGTACGGTATTTTCCAATCGGGGGTGATTGTCAAGACTTCCATGATTAGATCGACCACAGCAGGAACTTCGACTTCAGTCGGATATGTGGCACTTTTCGGCTGCGGGGCTTCTTCTGTAAAAGGATCCTCTTGGACTGACGGCGAGCGGATGTGCTCCAAAAACACGTTGCTGGGAATGGCTTCTCTCTTGGAGCCTATCTTTGCCAAATCATCAGCTGCTTGATTTTTCAGTCGGGGGATGTGATAAAGCTCTAACCCCTCGAATTTCTTTTCTAACTTTCTCACTGCATTGCAGTAGCCAGTCATAGATGGACTTCTGACGTCCCACTACTTCATCACCTGATTAACCACCAAATCTGAGTCGCCATAAACCATGAGGCGACGGACGCCGAGTGAAATGGCCATGTGCAACCCATACAAAAGTGCTTCATATTCTACTTCATTATTGGAGGAATCGAAGTGAATCTGGAGAACGTATCTGAGCTTATCTCCACGGGGGGAAACCAATACTACCCCAACACCGGAACCATTCAGCATCTTAGATCCATCGAAGAACATGGTCCAATGCTCCGAGTGAACTTGAGTCGGAAGTTTCTGTTCGATCCACTCGGCTACGAAATCTGCAATTGCTTGGGACTTGATAGCTTTCTTCACCTCAAACTTGATATCCAAGGGAAGAAGTTCAATCGCCCATTTGGCCACTCGACCAGTTGCATCTCTGTTGTGCAGAATCTCTGACAGTGGAGCGTCGCTGACGACTGTAATGGAATGATCAGAGAAGTAGTGTGCAACCTTCTTCGTGGTCATGTAAATGCCATATACAAGCTTCTAGTAATGAGGATATCTTTGTTTTGAAGGGGTCAAAACTTCAGACACATAGTATACTGGGTGCTGAACTCTGAAGGCCTTTCCTTCCTCTTCCCGCTCGACCGTAAGTACTGTACTGACAACTTGTCCCATGGCCGCAATGTAAAGCAGCAGAGGCTCTTTACTGATTGGGGCAGAAAGCACCGGCTGGGTGGAGAGCAGAGCTTTGAGGTCTGCAAATGCTGCATCAGCTTCTGGAGTCCACTCGAATTTGTCAGACTTCTTCATCAGTCGGTAAAGAGGCAACGCCTTTTCACCGAGACGGGAAATGAATCGACTTAGAGCGGCCAAGCCACCTGTAAGCTTCTGTACATCATGCACACGCACAGGATGCTTCATCCAGAGTATGGTGCCAACTTTTTCGGGATTGGCATCGATTCCTCGTTCGGAAATGAGAAAACCGAGTAACTTTCCACCTGGAACTCCAAATGTGCACTTTGATGGATTGAGCTTGATATCATACCTCCTGAGGTTGGCAAAGGTTTCAGAAAGGTCAGTCAGCAGGTCGGAACCTTTCCGTGACTTAACCACAATATCGTCCATGTATGCCTCCACATTCCGACTGATTTGAGTGAGTAAACACTTCTGAGTCATCCTCATGAACGTGGCTCCGGTGTTCTTGAGGCCGAATGGCATGGTGACATAACAGAAGCACCCGAATGGAGTGATGAAAGCTGTTTTGATCTCATTGGGCCCATACAGACGGATATGATGGTACCTGGAGTAGGCGTCTAGAAAAGACAACCGCTCACACCCCGCGGTCGAGTCGACTATTTGGTCGATGCAAGGGAGAGGAAAATGATCTTTCGGGCAGGCCCGGTTGATATGTTTAAAGTCGATGCACATGCGAAGCGACTTGTCCTTTTTGGGGACCATGACAACATTGGCGAGCCACTCGGAGTGGTAAATCTCTCAGATGAACTCCGCTGCTAAGAGCCGAGCCACCTCCTCGCCAATAGCTTTCCTCTTCTGGATGGCGGACCGTCGAAGATGTTCTTTCACGGGCTTAAATTTTGGGTCGACTCGTACATGGTGCTCAGCCAGTCCCCTGGGAACTCCAGGCATGTCAGAAGGCTTCCATGCGAAGATGTCCCGGTTCTCACGGAGGAACTGGATGAGCTCTTCTTCCTATTTAGAGTCGAGCGTCGTTGAGATGTGAGTCGGAGCAGCATTGGGATCGGTCGGGTGAATGTGGACTGGCTTCGTTTCACCGGACGACAGAAAAGCTGACTCTGAAGCAGGCTTCTTGGCTCGTAGCAATTCACTCGGATCAGCGGTCTCCTGGTACTCTTGCAGCTCGACCACTGCCATCTGAGCATCAGCAATCTTTGAGCCTTTCTGAAAACACTCCTCTGCTTTCTTCCGATTTCCTGTAACAGTGATCACACCTCTGTGGCCAGGCATCTTCAATTTGAGATACACGTAACATGGTCGAGCCATGAAGCGTGCGTAAGCTGGCCTGCCCAAAATAGCATGATAAGCACTTTGGAAGTCCACAACCTCGAATGTCAACTTTTCCTTGCGGTAATTCTTTGAATCACCGAAAACCACATCAAGAGCAATCTGGCCGAGTGACTCGGCTTTCTTCCCAGGAATGACTCCATGGAAGCTCATGTTACTGGTACTGAGTCTGGACATCGGAATGCCCATCCCTTTCAACGTTTCTGCATACAGTATGTTCAGGCCGCTGCCACCATCCATCAGGACTTTGGTCAGTCGAGTGCCTTCGACAACTGGGTCGACCACCAGGGCTTGCCTCCCAGGGGTGGCAATGTGCATAGGGTGATCAGACTGGTCGAATGTGATGGCAGTCTGAGACCACTTCAAATAACTGGGTGTTGCCGGGGCAACCATATTCACTTCACGGTTGATGACTTTCAGTCGACTTTTGCTTTCAACATCAGCAAAAATCATCAAGGTGGAATTGACTTGGGGTTATCCATCATCACTATCCTCCTTGTCCTCAACTTTGTCTGACCCCTTTTCCTTATCCTTGGACTGTTTGCCCTGGAACTGCTGGATCAGGAGCCGACACTGTCGAGTGGTATGCTTCGGATAAATAAATTTACCCTCTTCATCTTTCTTGGTATGGATGTGACATGGAAGATCCAAAACGCCATTCCCATCTTGATCCTTAACTTTCTTGGGGTTCCAAGGCCCCTTGGGTTTTCCCTTGAATTTTCCCTGGGTTACGGCCAGGGCCTCCCCAGGAGCGGCCGGCTCGGCCTTCCGCTTCTGTTTCCGACTGGAATTACCTCCGGTTTCCTGGGCGACTGCCTTCTGCTTGCCACTCCGGAGTCGATCTTCATCTTCACCATTAGCGTATTTGGTGGCAATCTCCATCATCCGATTCAGAGACATTTCTCCGGTCCGACCGAACTTCAGATTCAATTCTCTGTACTTAACGCCTTCTTTAAAGGCGCAAACTGCTTGATGATCTGGTACATTCTCAACTGTGTGATGCAATGTGATCCACCTCTGGATGTAATCCCTCAGAGTTTCATTCGGTTTCTGCACACAAGACCGCAATTCTGTAAGGCCTGCAGGTCGCTTGCATGTTCCTTCAAAGGTTGTGACAAACACTCGGAAGAGGTCCTCCCAAGTGTAGATGCTGCTGGGTGCTAACTGATTCAGCCACGCTCTGGCTGAGCCCTCTAACATGAGAGGCAAATGCTTCATAGCTACCTCATCATTGCCACCGCCGATCTGGACAGCCACTCGGTAATCTTCGAGCCAAGTGTCCGGCTTGGACTCACCGGTTAACTTGCTGACTCCAGTCGCCAACCTGAAGTTGGGAGGAATCACTGCGGCTCTGATGGCTCGACTGAAACACTCTGGCCCTGAAACATGTACTCTGCTATTGACAGGCGCATCTCTGTCGTGGCCTTCTCGGTGAGCTCTGTTCCTGTCGACCAAACCTTGAACGAGGATGGATCTCGCATCAAAGCCTGGTTCCCTGGGGTCGACTGGAATCCTCCGCCCAACACTATGAGGGCGTCTGTCGTCCTGTTGCCAAGGCGTATATGACCCACTCCTCGGGGGAGGGGTTGGCACTCGACGTCGATCATCACGATCGAACCGGTGATCATACTGCTCATTTCTTCTATACTGATCGTGTCGGTCTCCACATCCCTCACGCCTCGGGGGCGATCTTGGGCTGTGAGCCGGCTGCACTGTATCCGCTGCAACGGATCGACTGTGGATCCTATTCCGTGACTGAGAAACAGCGGAATTCTAGTTTCCCGCTGCCCGGAGCAACGCCCTGATTTGCAACAAACCCCAGCCAGCCTCTGACTGGGAGGGCTGAATCGATTCTGCTATTCGGGCCACGGCCGCCAAATTCTGAACTGGAGTTCGATATACCTGCGTAGGCGGGAAGAGCTGACGTCGACTGGACTCGGGGGCCCGCTGACGCGCTTGCTCGTCAAGTATTCGCTGGAGATTCTCCAGTCGGGTGCGCTCGGCCAAGTTAGCCAAGCGCGCGTCCTCCAAGGCCCGGGCCTCGGGGGTTTCTCCAACGATAGGACTGTGGAGTGCATCCATGTTCCGGCGGCGAAGCTCCTCTCGCTGCAACGACGTGAGCGGCTCGGGGAGATACTCTTCGTGGGGATGCGACGGGTCGCCCCCACCCGTGCCTCCGTCGGTTCGGGGAAAACCGGGAGGGCTGCGTGTCCCATCAATTGCCAGAACCTCTGCCGTAGGGTCACTGCTGTCGCATTCGGATGCGGTCTCTGCGGAGCCAGTCGAATAGGTCGTAGAGAGATTCGTCGGGCTCTATCGCCGCGACTTGTGGGGTGGCCGACTAGCGAACCACCGCATGCCTCACCCACCTCTGAAGTCTCGATCGACCAGAGCGCTTGCGCCGGTGAGAGACAAGGTGGGGAGATGACACGGGAGTCGACCGATACTGGGTTGACGGCTGCCGCAGGAGGACGCCACGAACACACGTCCGAAAGTGTGTCGCCCCGCGGACGGGGAGCGCGTCGACGTCGAGTGGAGCCTCCTGAAGCCAAGAGGAGTCGTCGGCGACGAACGTGAGCGCGCCGAGACGGATCTTGTGGCCCTCCGCCAAAACTCCGCACGAAACCATGATCAAGGAGATCAGAAAAATCGCAACTCCTACAATCAAGCGCTAAGATTCCTGCCCCATGGTGGGCGCCAACTGTCGTGGTTCTAAGTCTGACAGTGATGTAGGGGGGTAAGTATGGAGAGGCTAGATCTTAGTTATGTAGAAGCTGTAAGCACACAAAGATGTACGAGTTCAGGCCCTTCTCGGAGGAAGTAAAAGCCCTACGTCTCGGTGCCCGAAGACGGTCGACTGGATTATATGTGTGAGAATGACAGGGGTGCGAACCCTTGATACTGAGGAGGGGGTGGCTTATATAGAGTTCGCCAGCCCTCTCCTGCCCTCAATAATGCAGGGTTTAAAGTACATTAAGGCTGGGCGTTACTGGTAACGCCCCTAATAAAGTGCTATGATGACCATAAAGGCTACTTAATGACCGACCGTTTGCTTGCGGAGTGACTTTAGATCTCCTGGCAGTCGAGTGGTCGGCTTCGTGGTCGAGTGATAGCTTCTTGGTCGAGTGTCTTGAACCCGTCGAGTGGGTACCTTCAAGTCGATTGAAAGGTGACTTCTTCTAAGGATGTCCTTGGGTAGGGCTCTTAGGACAGGTCCGTGCCCCTACCCTAGGTACATAGCTTCATCAGGGGGCGCAGCCCCCTCCCCCTAGTCCAATTCGGACTGCCATGGGGGAGGCGCGCGGCTACCCCTTGCGGCCCTCCTCTCTCTCCACTAAGGCCCACTAAGGCCCAATATTTCCCCCGGGGGGTTCCGGTAACCCCTCGGTACTCCGGTAAAATACCCGAACCACTCGAAACCATTCCAATGTCCGAATACTAACTTCCAATATATGAGTATTTACCTCTCGACCATTTCGAGACTCCCCGTCATGCCCATGGTATCATCCGGGACTCCGAACAAACTTCGGTCACCAAAACATATAACTCATAATACAAATCGCCATCGAACGTTAAGCGTGCGGACCCTACGGGTTCGAGAACTATGTAGACAAGACCGAGACACATCTCCGGTCAATAACCAATAGCAGAACCTGGATGCTCATATTGGTTCCCACATATTCTACGAAGATCTTTATCGGTCAAACCGCATGACAACATATGTCATTCCCTTTGTCGTCGGTATGTTACTTGCCCGAGATTCGATCATCGGTATCTTCATACCTAGTTCAATCTTGTTACTGGCAAGTCTTTTTACTCGTTCTGTAATACATCATCCCGCAACTAACTCATTAGTCACATTGCTTGCAAGGCTTAGTATGATGTGCATTACAGAGAGGGCCCAGAGATACCTCTCTGATACTTGGAGTGACAAATCCTAATCTTGATCTATGCCAACCCAACAAACACCTTTGGAGATACCTGTAGAGCATCTTTATAATCAACCAGTTATGTTGTGACATTTGATAGCACACAAGGCATTCCTCCGGTATCCAGGAGTTGCATAATCTCATAGTCGGAAGAATATGTATTTGACATGAAGAAAGCAATATCAATAAACTGAACGATCATTATTCTAAGCCAATAGATTGGTCTTTTCCATCACATCATTCTCCTAATTATGTGATCCCATTCATCAAATGACAACACATGTCTATGGTTAGGAAACTTAACCATCTTTGATTAACGAGCTAGTCTAGTAGAGGCTAACTAGAGACACGGTGTTTTGTCTATGTATACACACATGTATCAAGTTTCTGGTTAATACAATTCTAGCATCAATAATAAACATTTATCATGATATAAGGAAGTATAAAATAACAAATTTATTATTGCCTCTAGGGCATATTTCCTTCAGTCTCCCACTTGCACTAGAGTTAATAATCTAGTTCACATCGCCATGTGATTTAACACCAATAGTTCACATCTTTATGTGATTAACTGTTGGGGAACGTAGCAATAATTCAAAATTTTCCTACGTGTCACCAAGATCTATCTATGGAGAGACTAGCAACGAGGGGAATGAGAGTGCATCTACATACCCTTGTAGGTCGCGGCGGAAGTGTTCAAGAGAACGGGGTTGATGGAGTCGTACTCGTCGTGATTCAAATCACCGATGATCCTAGCGCCGAACAGACGGCACCTCCGCGTTCAACACACGTACGGAACGGAGACGTCTCCCATGCCTTGATCCAGCAAGGAGGAGGGAGAGGTTGATGGAGATCCAGCAGCACGACGGCATGGTGGAAGTAGCGGGATTCCAACAAGGCTTCGCCAAGCGCTGCGGGAGGAGGGAGATGTGTCACGGGAGGGAGAGGGAGACGCCAGGGCTTGGGTATGGTTGCCCTCCCTTCCCCCCACTATATATAGGGCCAAGGGAGAGGGGGAGGGCGCAGCCTTGCCCCTTCCTCCAAGGAAGGGTGCGGCCAAGGGGGGGAGGAGTCCATCCTCCCCAAGGCACCTCGGAGGTGCCTTCCCCCTTTAGGACTCTCCCCTTTCCCTTGATTCTTGGCGCATGGGCCTCTTGGGGCTGGTGCCCTTGGCTCATGTAGGCCAAGGCGCACCCCCTACACCCATGTGGCCCCCGGGGCAGGTGGCCCCACCCGGTGGACCCCCGGGACCCTTCCGGTGGTCCCGGTACAATACCGATGACCCCGAAACTTGTCCCGATGGCTGAAATAGCACTTCCTATATATATAATTCTTTACCTCCGGACCATTCCGGAACTCCTCATGACGTCCGGGATCTCATCCGGGACTCCGAACAACTGTCGGGTTACCGCATACTAATATCTCTATAACCCTAGCATCACCGAACCTTAAGTGTGTAGACCCTACGGGATCGGGAGACATGCAGACATGACCGATATGACTCTCCGGTCAATAACCAACAGCGGGATCTGGATACCCATGTTGGCTCCAACATGTTCCATGATGATCTCATCGGATGAACCATGATGTCAAGGACTTGATCAATCCCGTATACAATTCCCTTTGTCTAGCGGTACGATACTTGCCCGAGATTCGATCATCGGTATCCCGATACCTTGTTCAATCTCGTTACCGGCAAGTCTCCTTACTTGTTCCGTAACACATCATCCCGTGATCAACTCCTTGATCACATTGTGCACATTATGATGATGTCCTACCGAGTGGGCCCAGAGATACCTCTCCGTTTACACGGAGTGACAAATCCCAGTCTCGATTCGTGCCAACCCAACAGACACTTTCGGAGATACCTGTAGTGTACCTTTATAGCCACCCAGTTACGTTGTGACATTTGGCACACCCAAAGCATTCCTACGGCATCCGGGAGTTGCACAATCTCATGGTCTAAGGAAATGATACTTGACATTAGAAAAGCTTTAGCATACGAACTACATGATCTTGTGCTAGGCTTAGGATTGGGTCTTGTCCATCACATCATTCTCCTAATGATGTGATCCCGTTATCAATGACATCCAATGTCCATGGTCAGGAAACCGTAACCATCTATTGATCAACGAGCTAGTCAACTAGAGGCTTACTAGGGACATGGTGTTGTCTATGTATCCACACATGTATCTGAGTTTCCTATCAATACAATTCTAGCATGGATAATAAACGATTATCATGAACAAGGAAATATAAAAATAATCAATTTATTATTGCCTCTAGGGCATATTTCCAACATTAACACCCATAGTTCACATCGCCATGTGACCAACACTCAAAGGATTTACTAGAGTCAATAACCTAGTTCACATCGCTATGTGTTTAACACCCAAAAAGCACTAAGGTGTGATCATGTTTTGCTTGTGAGAGAAGTTTAGTCAATAGGTCTGCCACATTCAGATTTGTATGTATTTTGCAAATTTCTATGTCTACAATGCTCTGCATGGAGCTACTCTAGCTAATTGCTCCCACTTTCAATATGTATCCATATTGAGACTAAGAGTCATCCGGATCAGTGTCAAAGCTTGTATCGACGTAACCCTTTACGATGAACTCTTTGTCACCTCCATAACTGAGAAACATTTCCTTAGTCCTCGTTAGTTACCTAAGGATAATTTTGACCGCTGTCCAGTGATCTACTCCTGGGCCACTATTGTATCCCCTTGATAAATTCATGGCAAGGTACACAATAGGTCTGGTATACAACATGGCATACTTTATAAAACCTATGGCTCAGGCATAGGGAATGACTTTCATTCTCTCTCTATCTTCTATCGTGGTCAGGTTTTGAGTCTTACTCAACTTTATACCTTACAAAACAGGAAAGAATTCCTTCTTTGACTGATCCATTTTGAACTCCTTCAAAATCTTATCAAGGTATGTACTCATCAAAAGTCTTATCAAGCGTCTTGATCTATCTCTTTAGATCTTGATGCCCAATATGTAAGTTGCTTCACCGAGGTCTTTCTTTGAAAAACTCCTTTCAAACACTCCTTTATGCTTTCCAGAAAATTCTACATCATTTCTGATCAACAATATGTCATTCACATATACTTATCAGAAAGGCTGTAGTGTTCCCATTCACTTTCTTGTAAATACAGGCTTCACTGCAAGTCTATAGAAAACTATATGCTTTGATCAACTTATCAAAGCGTATATTCCAACTCTGAGATGCTTGCACTAGTCCATAGATGGATCGCTGGAGTTTGCACACTTTGTTAGCATCTTTAGGATCGAAAAAACCTTTTGGCTGCATCATATACAACTCTTCTTTAAGAAATCCATTAAGGAATACAGTTTTGACATCCATTTTCCAGATTTCATAACATGCGGCAATTGCTAACATGATTCGGACAGACTTAAGCATCACTACGAGTGAGAAAATCTCATCATAGTCAACACCTTGAACTTGTCGAAAACCTTTCGCAACAAGTCGAGCTTTGTAGACAGTAACATTACCGTCAGTGTCAGTCTTCTTCTTGAAGATCCATTTATTTTCTATGTCTTGCCGATCATCAGGCAAGTCAACCGAAGTCCACACTTTGTTCTCATACATGGATCCCATCTCAGATTTCATGGCGTCAAGCCATTTTGCGGAATCTAGGCTCATCATCGCTTCCTCACAATTCGTAGGTTCGTGATGGTCTAGTAACATGACTTCCAGAACAGGATTACCATACCACTCTGGTGAGGAACGTGCTCTGGCTGACCTACGAGGTTTGGTAGTAACTTGATCTGATGTTTCATGATCATTATCATTAGCTTCCTATCTAGTTGGTGTAGGCATCACGGGAACGGTTTTCTGTGATGAGCTATTTTCCAATTCGAGAGAAGGTACAATTACCTCATCAAGTTCCACTTTCCTCCCACTCACTTCTTTCGAGAGAAACTCCTTCTCTAGAAAGGATCCATTCTTAGCAACAAAGATCTTGCCTTCGGATCTGTGATAGAAGGTGTACCCAACAGTTTCTTTTGGGTATCCTATGAAGACGCACTTCTCTGATTTGGGTTCGAGCTTATCAGGCTGAAACCTTTTGACATAAGTGTCGCAACCCCAAACTTTAAGAAACGACAGCTTAGGTTTCTTGCCGAACCACAATTCATATGGTGTGGTCTCAACGGATTTAGATGGTGCCCTATTTAATGTGAATGCAGTTGTCTCTAATGCATAAAACCAAAAGCTAGTGGTAAATTGGTAAGAGACATCATAGATCGCACCATATCTAATAAAGTACGGTTACGATGTTTGGACACACCATTACGCTGTGGTGTTCCAGGTGACGTGAGTTGTGAAACTATTCCACATTGTTTTAAATGAAGGCCAAACTCGTAACTCAAATATTAACCTCCGCGATCAGATCGTAGAAACTTTATTTTCTTTTTACGATGGTTGTCCACTTGAGTCTCAAATTCCTTGAACTTTTCAAATGCTTCAGATTTGTGTTTCATTAAGCAGATATACCCATATCTGCTCAAATCATCTGTGAAGGTCAGAAAATAACGATACCTACTGCGTGCCTCAACACTCATAGGACCGCATACATCGGTATGTATTATTTCCAATAAGTCATTGGCTTGCTCCATTGTTTCGGAGAACGGAGTTTTAGTCATGTTTCCCATGAGGCATGGTTCGCAAGTATCAAATGATTCATAATCAAGTGATTCCAAAAATCTATCCGTATGGAGTTTCTTCATGCGCTTTACACCAATATGACCTAAACGGCAGTGCCACAAGTATGTTGCACTATCATCATCAACTTTGCATCTTTTGGCATCAATATTATGACTATGTGTATTACTACGATCAAGAATCAATGAACCATTTACGTTGGGTGTATGACCATAGAAGGTTTTATTCATGTAAACAGAACAACGACTATTCTCTGACTTAAATGAATAACTGTATTGCAATAAACATGATCCAATCATATTCATGCTCACCGCAAACACCAAATAACATTTATTTAGGTTCAACACTAATCCTAAAGGTAGAAGGAGTATGCGATGGTGATCTTATCAACCTTGGAATCACTTCCAACACACATCGTTACCTTGCCATTAACTAGTCTCTGTTCATTTCGCAACTCCTGTATCGAGTTACTAATCTTAGCAACTGAACTGGCATCAAATACCCTGGGGTTACTATGAACACTAGTAAAGTACACATCAATAACATGTATATCAAATATACCTTTGTTCACATTGCCATCCTTCTTATTCGCCAATTATTTGGGGTAGTTCCAGTGACCATTCCCTTTGTAGTAGAAGCACTCAGTTTCAGGCTTAGGTCTAGCTTTGGGCTACTTCACGGGAGTGGCAACTTGCTTGTCATTCTTCTTGAAGTTCCCTTTCTTTTCCTTTGCCCTTTTTCTTGAAACTAGTGGTCTTGTTAACCATCAACACTTGATGCTCTTTCTTGATTTCTACCTTCGCCAATTTTAGCATCGTGAAGCGCTCGGGAATCGTTTTCGTCATCCTTTGCATATTATAGTTCATCACGAAGTTCCAGCATCTTGGTGATAGTGACTAGAGAACTTTGTCAATCACTATCTTATCTTGAAGATTAAATCCCACTTGATTAAAGCGATTGTAGTACTAAGACATTCTGAGCACATTCTCACTGGTTGAGCTATTCTCCTCCATCTTGTAGGGAAAGTATTTGTCAGAGGTCTCATACCTCTCGACTCGGGCATGAGTTTGAAATACCAATTTCAGCTCTTGGAACATCTTATATGCTCCGTGGCGTTCAAAACATTTTTGAGGTCCTGGTTCTAAGCCGTAAAGCATGGTGCACTAAACTATCAAATAGTCATCATACCGAGATTGACAAACGTTCATAACGTCTACATCTGCTCCTGCAATAGGTTCGTCACCTAGCGGTGCATCAAGGACATAATTCTTCTGTGCGGCAATGAGGATAATCCTCAGATCACGGACTCAGTCCACATCTTGCTACTATCATCTTTCAACTTATTTTGCTCTAGGAACATATCAAAAATTAACGGGGAGCTACATCGCAAGCTATTTATCTACAACATATATATGCAAATACTATCAGGACTAAGTTCATGATAAATTAAGTTCAATTGATCATTTTACTTAAGAACTCCCACTTAGATAGACATCCCTCGAGTCATCTAAATGATCACGTGATCCAAATCAACAAAACCATGTCCAATCATCACGTGAGATGGAGTAGTCTTCAATGGTGAACATCTCTATGTTGATCATATCTACTATATGATTCATGTTCGACCTTTAGGTCTCCAGTGTTCCAAAGCCATGTCTGTACATGCTAGGCTCGTCAAGTTTAACCCAAGTATTTCGCATCTGCAAAACGGTCTTGCGCCCGTTGTATGTGAACGTAGAGCCTATCAGACCCGATCATCACGTGGTGTCTCGGCACGAAGAACTTTCACAACGGTGCATACTCAGGAAGAACACTTATACCTTGAAATTTAGTTAAGGGATCTTCTTATAATACTACCGCCATACTAAGAAAAATAAGATGCATATAAAATAAACATCACATGCAATCAAAATATGTGACATGATATGGCCATCATCATCTTGTGCCTTTGATCTCCATCTCCAAAGCACTGTCATGATTTCCATCGTCACCGGCTTGACACCTTGATCTCCATCATAGCGTCGTGGTCGTCTCGCCAACTATTGCTTCTACAACTATCGCTAACGCATAGTTATAAAGTAAAGAAATTACGTGGCGTTTGCATGTCATACAATAAAGAGACAACCATAAGGCTCCTGCCAGTTGCCGATAACTTTTACAAAACATGATCATCTCATACAGCAACGTATATCACATCATGTCTTGACCATATCACATCACAACATGCCCTGCAAAAACAAGTTAGACGTCCTCTACTTTGTTGTTGCAAGTTTTACGTGGCTGCTATGGGCTTCTAGCAAGAACCGTTCTTACCTACGCATCAAAACCACAATGGTGATTTATCAAGTTTGCTGTTTTAACCTTCAACAAGGACTGGCCACAGTCAAATTCGATTCAACTAAAGTAGGAGAAATAGACACCCGCCAGCCACCTTTATGCAAAACTAGTTGCATGTCTGTCGGTGGAACCAGTCTCCTGAACGTGGTCGTGTAAGGTTGGTCTGGGCCGCTTCATCCAACAAAACCACCGAATCAAAATAAGACATTGGTGATAAGCAGTATGACCATCACCACCCGCAACTATTTGTGTTTTACTTGTGCATATCATCTACGCATAGACCTGGCTCGGATGCCACTGTTGGGGAACGTACCATGCAATTTCAAAAAAAAATCCTACAATCACGCAAGATCTATCTAGGAGATGCATAGAAACAAGAGGGGGAGAGTGTGTCCACGTACCCTCGTAGACCAAAAGCAGAAGCATTAGGTTAACACGGTTGATGTAGTCGAACGTCTTCACGATCCAGCCGATCGAAGTACCGAACGTACGGCACCTCCGTGTTCAGCACATGTTCAGCTCGATGACGTCCCTCGAACTCTTGATCTACCAGAGGGTCGAGGGAGAGTTCCGTTAGCACGACGGCGTGGTGACGGTGATGGTGATGGGATTCGCACAGGGCTTCGCCTAAGCACTACGACGCTATGACCGGAGGCGTAAACTGTGGAGGGGGGCACCGCACACGGCTAAGAGAACAATTGGTGTGCCTTTGGGGTGTCCTCCGCCCCCGTATATAAAGGAGGGGAGGAGGAGGCCGGCGTCCAGGAGGGTCGCGCCATGGGGGGAGTCCTACTAGGACTCCACTTCTAGTAGGATTCGCCCCCCCCCCCCTTTCCGTTCTCCACCGGAGGGAAAAGTAAGGAGAGGGAGAGGGAGAGGGAAAGGGGGCGCCGCCCCCTCCCCCTAGTCCAATTCGGACTGCCATGGGGGGCGCGGCCACCCCTTGCGGCCCTCCTCTCTCTCCACTAAGACCCAATATTTCCCCGGGGGGTTCCGGTAACCCCTCGGTACTCCAGTAAAAATACCTGAACCACTCGAAACCATTCCGATGTCCGAATACTACCTTCCAATATATGATTCTTTACCACTCGACCATTTTGAGACTCCTCGTCATGTCCGTGATCTCATCTGGGACTCCGAACAAACATCGGTCACCAAAACATATAACTCATAATACATATCGTCATCGAACATTAAGCGTACGGACCCTATGGGTTCGATAACTATGTAGACATGACCGAGATACATCTCCGGTCAATAACCAATAGCGGAACATGGATGCTCATATTTGTTCTCACATATTCTACGAAGATCTTTATCGGTCAAACCGCATGACAACATACGTCATTCCCTTTGTCATCGGTATGTTACTTGCCCGAGATTCGATCGTCAGTATCTTCATACCTAGTTCAATATCGTTACTGGCAAGTCTCTTTACTCGCTCCGTAATACATCATCCCGCAACTAACTCATTAGTCACATAGCTTGCAAGGTTTATTATGATGTGCATTACCGAGAGGGCCCAAAGATACCTCTCCGATACTCGGAGTGACAAATCCTAATCTTGATCTATGCCAACCCAACAAACACCTTCGGAGATACATGTAGAGCATCTTTATAATCACCCAGTTATGTTGTGACGTTTGATAGCTGCTACCTCTTGAGCACTGCGTTGGATTTCCTTGAAGAGGAAAGGGTGATGCAGCAGAGTAGAGTAAGTATTTCCCTTAGTTTTTGAGAACCAAGGTATCAATCCAGTAGGAGGCTACGCGCGAGTCCCTCGTACCTACACAAAAAAATAGCTCAACACAACCAACGCGATTAGGGGTTGTCAATCCCTTCACGGTCACTTACGAGAGTGAGAACTGATAGAGATAATAGATAATATTTTTGGTATTTTTGATATAGAGATGCAAAGTAAAATAAAAGGTAAAGTAAAAAAGCAAAGCAATAATAAAGTGATGGAAGATTGATATGATGAGAATAGACCCGGGGGCCATAGATTTCACTAGTGGCTTCTCTCAAGAGCATAAGTATTCTACGGTGGGTGAACAAATTACTGTTGAGCAATTGACAGAATTGAGCATAGTTATGAGAATATCTAGGTAAGATCATGTATATAGGCATCACGTACGAGACAAGTAGACCGACTCCTGCCTGCATCTACTACTATTACTCCACTCATCGATCGCTATCCAGCATGCATCTAGAGTATTAAGTTCAAGAAAACAGAGTAACGCCTTAAGCAAGATGACATGATGTAGAGGGATAAATTCATGCAATATGATAAAAAACCATCTTGTTATCCTCGATGGCAACAATACAATACGTGCCTTGCTGCCCCTACTATCACTGGGAAAGGACACCGCAAGATTGAACCCAAAGCACAGCACTTCTCCCATTGCAAGAAAAACCAATCTAGTAGGCCAAACCAAACCGATAATTCGAAGAGACTTGCAAAGATAACCAATCATACATAAAAGAAATCAGAGAAGATTCAAATTGTTGGGGAACATAGTCATTTCAAAATTTTCCTACGCACACGCAAGATCATGGTGATGCATAGCAATGAGAGGGGAGAGTGTTGTCCATGTACCCTCGTAGACCGAAAGCGTAAGCGTTAGCACAACGTGGTTGATGTAGTGATACGTCTTCACGATCTGACCGATCAAGTACCGAACGCACGACACCTCCGAGTTCAGCACACGTTCAGCCCGATGATGTCCCTCGAACTCCGATCCAGCCGAGTGTTGAGGGAGAGTTTTGTCAGCATGATGGCGTGGTGACGATGTTGATGTTCTACCGACGCAGGGCTTCGCCTAAGCACCGCTACAGTATTATCGAGGTGGATTATAGTGGAGGGGGGCACCGCACACGGCTAAAAGATCAACTTGATCAATTGTTGTGTCTATGGGGTGCCCCCTGCCCCCATATACAAAGGAGCAAGGACTCCCCCCCCCCCCTTTCCTAATTGGAATAGGATTCGGGAGGGGGAAAGAGGAGGGAGAGAAGGAAAGGGGGGCATCGCCCCCCTCTCCTTGTCCTATTCGGACTAGGGGGGAGGAGCATGCGGCCCAACCCTGGCCGCCTCTCCTCTTCTCCGTAAAGGCCCACTAAGGCCCATTTACCTCCCGGGGGGTTCCGGTAACCTCCCGGTACTCCGGTAAAATCCCGATTTCACCCGGAACACTTCCGATATCCAAACATAGGCTTCCAATATATCAATCTTCATGTCTCGACCATTTCGAGACTCCTCGTCATGTCTGTGATCTCATCCAGGACTCCAAAAACCTTTGGTACATCAAAACATATAAACTCATAATATAACTGTCATCGTAACGTTAAGCGTGCGGACCCTACGGGTTCGAGAACTATGTAGACATGACGGAGACACGTATCCGGTCAATAACCAATAGCGGAACCTAGATGCTCATATTAGCTCCCACATATTCTACAAAGATCTTTATCGGTCAGATCGCATAACAACATACGTTGTTCCCTTTGTCATCGGTATGTTACTTGCCCAAGATTCGATCATCGGTATCTCAATACCTAGTTCAATCTCGTTACCGGCAAGTCTCTTTAATCGTTTCGTAATACATCATCCCACAACTAACTCATTAGCTGCAATGCTTACAAGGCTTACGGTGATGTGCATTACCGAGTGGGCCCAGAGATACCTCTCCGACAATCGGAGTGACAAATCCTAATCTCGATATACGCCAACCCAACAAGTACCTTCGGAGACACCTATAGAGCACCTTTATAATCACCCATTCACGTTGTGACGTTTGGTATCACACAAAGTGTTCCTTCGGCAAACGGGAGTTGCATAATCTCATAGTCATAGGAACATGTATAAGTCATGAAGAAAGCAATAGCAACATACTAAACGATCGAGTGCTAAGCTAACGGAATGGGTCAAGTCAATCACATCATTCTCCTAATGATGTGATCCCGTTAATCAAATGACAACTCTTTGTCCATGGCTAGGAAACATAACCATCTTTGATCACCGAGCTAGTCAAGTAGAGGCATACTAGTGACACTCTGTTTGTCTATGTATTCACACATGTATTATGTTTCCGATTAATACAATTCTAGCATGAATAATAAACATTTATCATGAAATAAGGAAATAAATAATAACTTTATTATTGCCTCTAGGGCATATTTCCTTCAGTCTCCCACTTGCACTAGAGTCAATAATCTAGTTCACATCATCATGTGATTTAACACCAATAGTTCACATCTTTATGTGATCAGTTCACCTCGCTATGTGACTAACACCCAAAGGGTTTACTAGAGTCAATAATCTAGTTCACATCGCTATGTGATTAACACCCAAAGAGTACTAAGGTGTGATCGTGTTTTGCTTATGAGAGAAGTTTAGTGAACGGGTCTGCCACATTCAGATCCGTATGTATTTTGGAAATTTCTATGTCTACAATGCTCTGCACGGAGCTACTTTAGCTAATTGCTCCCAATTTCAATATGTATCCAGATTAAGACTTGGAGTCATCTGGATCAGTGTCAAAGCTCGCATCGACGTAACCCTTTACGACGAACCTTTTGTCACCTCCATAATTGGGAAACATATCCTTAATCCACTAAGGATAATTTTGACCGCTGTCCAGTGATCTACTCCTAGATCACTATTGTACTTCCTTGCTAAACACAGTGTAGGGTATACAATAGATCTGGCACACAGCATGGCATAATTTATAGAACCTATGGCTGAGGCATAGGGAATGACTTTCATTCTCTTTCTATCTTCTGCCGTGGTCGGATTTTGAGTCTTACTCAATCTCACACCTAGTAGCACAGGCAAGAACTCTCTCTTTGACTGTTCCATTTTGAACTACTTCAAAATCTTGTCAAGGTATGTACTCATTGAAAAAACTTATCAAGCGTCTTGATCTATCTCTATAGATCTTTATGCTCAATATGTAAGCAGCTTCACTGAGGTCTTTCTTTGAAAGACTCCTTTCAAATACTCCTTTATGCTTTGCAGAATAATTCTACATTATTTCCGATCAACAATATGTCATTCACATATACTTATCAGAAATGCTGTAGTGTTCCCACTCACTTTCTTGTAAATACAGGCTTCACCGCAAGCCTGTATAAAACTATATCCTTTGATCAACTTATCAAAGCATATATTCCAACTCCGAGATGCTTGCACCAGTCCATAGATGGATCGCTGGAGCTTGCATATTTTGTTAGCACCTTTAGGATGGACAAAACCTTTTGGTTGCATCATATACAACTCTTCTTTAATAAATCCATTAAGGAATGCAGTTTTGTTTATCCATTTGCCAGATTTCATAAAATGCGGCAATTGCTAACATGATTCGGACAGACTTAATCATAGGTACGAGTGAGAAAGTCTCATCGTAGTCAACACCTTAAACTTGTTGAAAAACCTTTTGCGACAATTCTAGCTTTGTAGATAGTAATACTACTATCAGCGTCCGTCTTCCTCTTGAAGATCCATTTATTCTTGATGGCCTACCGATCATCGGGCAAGTCGACCAAAGTCCACACTTTGTTCTCATACATGGATCCCATCTCAGATTTCATGGCCTCAAGCCATTTTGCGGAATCTGGGCTCACCATCGCTTCCTCATAGTTCGTAGGTTCGTTATGGTCAAGTAACATGACCTCCAGAACAGGATTACCGTACCACTCTGGTGCGGATCTCACTCTGGTTTACCTACGAGGTTCGGTAGTAACTTGATCTGAAGTTACATGATCATCATCATTATCTTCCTCACTAATTGGTGTAGTAGTCACAGGAACAGATTTCTGTGATGAACTACTTTCCAATAAGGGGGCAGGTACAGTTACCTCATCAAGTTCTACTTTCCTCCCACTGACTTCTTTCAAGAGAAACTCCTTCTCTAGAAAGGATCCATTCTTAGCAAGGAATGTCTTGCCTTCGGATCTGTGATAGAAGGTGTACCCAACTTTCTCCTTTGGGTATCCTACGAAGACATTTTTCTCCGATTTGGGTTCGAGCTTATCAGGATGAAACTTTTTCACATAAGCATCGCAACCCCATACTTTAAGAAACGACAACTTTGGTTTCTTGCCAAACCACAGTTCATATGGTGTCATCTCAACGGATTTAGATGGTGCCCTATTTAACGTGAATGCAGCTGTCTCTAATGCATAACCCCAAAACGATAGTGGTAAATCGGTAAGAGACATCATAGATTGCACTATATCCAATAAAGTACGGTTATGACGTTCGGACACACCATTATGCTATGGTGTTCCAGGTGGCACGAATTTGTGAAACTATCCACATTGTTTTAATTGAAGACCAAACTCGTAACTCAAATATTTGTCTCCGCGATCAGATCGTAGAAACTTTATTTTCTTGTCACGATGATTTTCCACTTCACTCTAAAATTCTTTGAACTTTTCAAATGTTTCAGACTTATGTTTCATCAAGTAGATATACCCATATCTGCTCAAATCATATGTGAAGGTCAGAAAATAATGATACCCGCCGCGAGCCTCAACACTCATCGGATCGCATACATCAGTATGTATTATTTCCAATAAGCCAGTTGCTTGCTCCATTGTTCCGGAGAACGGAGTTTTAGTCATCTTGCCCATGAGGCATGGTTCGCGGCATCAAGTGATTCATAATCAAGTGATTCCAAAATCCCATCAGCATGGAGTTTCTTCATGCGCTTTACACCAATATGACCTAAACGGCAGTGCCACAAATAAGTTGCACTATCATTATTAACTTTGCATCTTTTGGCTTCAATATTATGAATATGTGTATCACTACGATCGAGATCCAACAAACCATTTTCGTTGGTGTGTATGACCATAGAAGGTTTTATTCATGTAAACAGAACAACAATTGTTCTCTAACTTAAATGAATAAACGTATTGCAATAAACATGATCAAATCATATTCATGCTCAACGCAAACACCAAATAAGACTTATTTAGGTTCAACACAAATCCTGAAAGTATAGGGAGTGTGCGATGATGATCATATCAATCTTGGAACCACTTCCAACACACATCATCACTTCACCCTTAACTAGTCTCTGTTTATTCTGTAACTCCCGTTTCGAGTTACTAATCTTAGCAACTGAACTAGTATCAAATACTGAGGGGTTGCTATAAACACTAGTAAAGTACACATCAATAACATGTATATCAAATATACCTTTGTTCACTTTGCCATCCTTCTGTTCCGCCAAATACTTGGGGCAGTTCTGCTTCCAGTGACCAGTCCCTTTGCAGTAGAAGCACTCAGTCTCAGGCTTAGGTCCAGACTTGGGTTTCTTCACTTGAGCAGCAACTTGCTTGCCATTCTTCTTTGAAGTTCCCCTTCTTCCCTTTGCCCTTTTTCTTGAAACTAGTGGTCTTGTCAATCATCAACACTTGATGCTTTTCTTGATTTCTACCTTCGTCGATTTCAGCATCACGAAGAGCTTGGGAATCGTTTTTGTTATCCCTTGCATATTATAGTTCATCATGAAGTTCTAGTAACTTGGTGATAGTGACTAGAGAACTCTCTCAATCACTATCTTATCTGGAAGATTAACTCCCACTTCATTCAAGTGATTGTAGTACTCTAACATTTTGAGCACATGCTCACTAGCTGAGCAATTCTCCTCCTTCTTGTAGGCAAAGTACTGTCAGAGGTCAAATACCTCTCGACACGGGCATGAGTATGAAATACCAATTTCAACTCTTGGAACATCTTATATGCTCCATGGCGTTTCAAAACATTTTTGAAGTCCCGGTTCTAAGCCGTAAAGCATGGTGCACTAAACTATCAAGTAGTCATCATACCGAGCTTTTGTCAAACGTTCATAACGTCTGCATCTGCTCCTGCAATAGGTCTGTCACCTAGCGGTGCATCAAGGACATAATTCATCTGCGCAGCACTGAGGAAAATCCTCAGATCACGGACTAAGTCCGCATCATTGCTACTATCATCTTTCAACTTAGTTTTCTCTAGGAACATATAAAAATTAAAAGGGGAGCAACATCGTGAGCTATTGATCTACAACATAGATATGCTAATACTACCATGACTAAGTTCATGATAAATTTAAGTTCAATTAATCATACTACTTAAGAATCCCACTTAGATAGACATCCCTCTAATCCTCTAAGTGATCACGTGATCCAAATCAACTAAACCATGTCCGATCATCACGTGAGATGGAGTAGTTTCAATGGTGAACATCACTATGTTGATCATATCTACTATATGATTCACGCTCGACCTTTTGGTCTCCGTGTTCTGAGGCCATATATGTTATATGCTAGGCTCGTCAAGTTTAACCTGAGTATTCCGCGTGTGCAACTGTTTTGCACCCGTTGTATTTGAACGTAGAGCCTATCACACCCGATCATCACGTGGTGTCTCAGCATGAAGAACTTTCGCAACGGTGCATACTCAGGGAGAACACTTATACTTTGATAATTTAGTGAGGGATCATCTTATAATGCTACCGTCAATCAAAGCAAGATAAGATGCATAAAAGATAAGCATCACATGCAATCAATATAAGTGATATGATATGGCCATCATCATCTTGTGCTTGTGATCTCCATCTCCGAAGCACCGTCATGATCACCATCGTCATCGGCGCAACACCTTGATCTCCATCATAGCATCGTTGTCGTCTCGCCAATCTTATGCTTCTACGACTATCACTACCGCTTAGTGATAAAGTAAAGCATTACAGGGCGATTGCATTGCATACAATAAAGCGACAACCATATGGCTCCTGCCAGTTGCCGATAACTCGGTTACAAAACATGATCATCTCATACAATAAAATTTAGCATCATGTCTTGACCATATCACATCACAACATGCCCTGCAAAAACAAGTTAGACGTCCTCTACTTTGTTGTTGCAAGTTTTACGTGGCTGCTACGGGCTTAGCAAGAACCGTTCTTACCTACGCATCAAAACCACAACGATAGTCTGTCAAGTTAGTGTTGTTTTAACCTTCGCAAGGACCGGGCGTAGCCACACTCGGTTCAACTAAAGTTGGAGAAACTGACACCCGCCAGCCACCTATGTGCAAAGCACGTCGGTAGAACCAGTCTCGCGTAAGCGTACGCGTAATGTCGGTCTGGGCCGCTTCATCCAACAATACCGCCAAACCAAAGTATGACATGCTGGTAAGCAGTATGACTTATATCGCCCACAACTCACTTGTGTTCTACTTGTGCATATGACATCTACGCATAAAACCTGGCTCGGATGCCACTGTTGGGGAACGTAGTAATTTCAAAATTTTCATAGGCACACACAAGATCATGGTGATGCATAGCTACGAGAGGGGAGAGTGTTGTCCATGTACCCTCATAGACTGAAAGCGGAAGCGTTAGCACAATGCGGTTGATGTAGTCGTACGTATTCATGATCTGACCGATCAAGTACCGAACTCACGGCACCTCCGAGTTCAGCACACGTTTAGCCTGACGACGTCCCTCGAACTCCGATCCAGCTGAGTGTTGAGGGAGAGTTTCGTCAGCACGATGGCGTGGTGACGATGTTGTACCGACGCAGGGCTTCGCCTAAGCACCGCTACAGTATCATCGAGGTGGATTATAGTGGAGGGGGCACCGCACACAGCTAAAAGATCAACTTGATCAACTGTTGTGTCTATCGGGTGCCCCCCTGCCCCCGTATATAAAGGAGCAAGGGGGGGTGCGGCCAGCTAGGGAGAGGGCGCGCCAAGAGGAGTCCTACTCCCACCGGGAGTAGGACTCCCCCCCTTTCCTAGTTGGAATAGGATTCAGGAGGGGGAAAGAGGAGGGAGAGAAGGAAAGGGGGGCGCCGCCCCCCTCTCCTTGTCCTATTTGGACTAGGGGGAGAGGCGCGTGGCCCAGCCCTGGCCACCTCTCCTCTTCTCCGTAAAGGCCCACTAAGGCCCATTTACCTCCCGGGGGGTTCCGGTAACCTCCCGGTACTCCGGTACAATCCCGATTTCACCCAGAACACTTCCGATATCCAAACATAGGCTTCCAATATATCAATATTCATGTCTCGACCATTTCGAGACTCCTCGTCATGTCAGTGATCTCATCCGGGACTCCGAACAACCTTCGGTACATCAAAACATATAAACTCATAATATAACTTTCATCGTAACGTTAAGCGTACGGACCCTACGGGTTCGAGAACTATGTAGACATAATCGAGACACGTCTCCAGTCAATAACCAATAGCGGAACCTGGATGCTCATATTGGCTCCCACATATTCAACGAAGATCTTTATCGGTCAGACCGCATAACAACATACGTTGTTCCCTTTGTCATCGGTATGTTGCTTGCCCGAGATTCGATCGTAGGTATCTCAATACCTAGTTCAATCTCGTTATCGGCAAGTCTCTTTACTCGTTCCGTAATACATCATCCCGCAACTAACTCATTAGCTGCAATGCTTGCAAGACTTATAGTGATGTGCATTACCGAGTGGGCCCAGAGATACCTCTCTGACAATCGGAGTGACAAATCCTAATCTCGAAATATGCCAACCCAACAAGTACCTTCGGAGACACCTGTAGAGCACCTTTATAATCACCCATTTATGTTGTGACATTTGGTAGCACACAAAGTGTTCCTCCGGTAAACGGGAGTTGCATAATCTCATAGTCATAGGAACATGTATAAGTCATGAAGAAAGCAATAGCAACATACTAAACGATCGAGTGCTAAGCTAACGGAATGGGTCAAGTCAATCACATCATTCTCCTAATGATGTGATCCTGTTAATCAAATGAGAACTCTTTGTCCATGGCTAGGAAACATAACCATCTTTGATCACCGAGCTAGTCAAGTAGAGGCATACTAGTTACACTCTGTTTGTCTATGTATTCACACATGTATTATGTTTCCGGTTAATACAATTCTAGCATGAATAATAAACATTTATCATGAAATAAGTAAATAAATAATAACTTTATTATTGCCTCTAGGGCATATTTCCTTCACAAATATTGTTCATAGATGATCTTGATCATAAACCCACAATTCATCGGTCTCAACAAACACACCGCAAAAAGAAGATTACATCGAATAGATCTCCACGAGAGAGGGGGAGAACATTGTATTGAGATCCAAAAAGAGAGAAGAAGCCATCTAGCTACTAAATATGGACCCGAAGGTCTGAGGTAAACTACTCACACTTCATCGGAGAGGCTATGGTGATGATGTAGAAGCCCTCCGTGGTGGATTCCCCTACCGGCGAAGCTCCGGAATAGGCCCCAAGATGGGATCTCGTGGGTACAGAAGGTTGCGGCGGTGGAATTAGGTTTTTGGCTCCGTATCTGATCGTTTGGGGGTACGTAGGTATATATAGGAGGAAGGAGTACGTCGGTGGAGCTTCGTGGGGCCCACGAGGGTGGAGGGCGCGCCTGGGGGAGTAGGGCGCGCCCCCTACCTCGTGCCCACCTCGTGGCTTTCTTGACGTAGGGTCCAAGTCTCCTGGATCATGTTTGGTGAGAAAATCACGTTCTCGAAGGTTTCATTCTGTTTGGACTCCGTTTGACATTCTGTTTCTTCGAAACACTGAAATAGGCAAAAAACAGCAATTCTGGGCTGGGCCTCCGGTTAATAGGTTACTCCCAAAAGTAATATAAAAGTGGAAAATAAGGCCCAATATGGTCCAAATCAGTAGATAATATAGCATGGAGCAATCAAAAATTATAGATACGTTGGAGACGTATCAGGCATCCCCAAGCTTAATTCCTGCTCGTCCTCGAGGAGGTAAATGATAAAAAAGAATTTTTGATGCGGAGTGCTACATGGCATAATTTTAATGTAATTCTTCTTAATTGTGGCATGAATATTCAGATCCGAAAGATTCAAGACAAAAGTTCATATTGACATAAAAACAATAATACTTCAAGCATACTAACTAAGCAATTATGTCCCTCTCAAAATAACATGGCCAAAGAAAGTTCATCCCCACAAAATCATATAGTTTAGTCATGCTCCATCTTCTTCACACAAGAATGCTCTCATCATGCACAACCCCGATGACAAGCCAAGCAATTGTTTCATACTTTAGTAATCTCAAACCTATAAACTTTCACGCAATATATGAGCGCGAGCCATGGACATAGCACTATGGTGGAATAGAATATGATGATGGGGGTTATGTGGAGAAGACAAAAAAGGAGAAGATCTCACATCAACGAGGCTAATCAACGGGCTATGGAGATGCCCATCGATTGATGTTAATGCAAGGAGTAGGGATTGCCATGCAACGGATGCACTAGAGCTATAAATGTATGAAAGCTCAACAAAAGAAACTAAGTGGGTGTGCATCCAACTTGCTTGCTCACGAAGACCTAGGGCACTTGAGGAGGCCCATTGTTGGAATATACAAGCCAAGTTCTATAATGAAACATTCCCACTAGTATATTGAAGTGACAAAACAAGAGACTATCTATCATGAAGATTATGGTGCTACTTTGAAGCACAAGTGTGGCAAAGGATAGTAACATTGTCCCTTCTCTCATTTTCTCTCATTTTTTTGTCGGCTCTTTGGCCTCTTTTTTTTATTTGGGCTTCTTTGGCCTCTCTTTTTTTAACCTCACATGGGACAATGTTCTAATAATGATGATCATCACACTTCTGTTTATTTACAACTCAATATTACAACTCGATACTAGAACAAAGTATGACTCTATATGAATGCCTCCGGCGGTATACCGGGATATGCAATGAATCACTAAGTGACACGTATGAAAGAATTATGAACAGTGGCTTTGCCACAAATACTATGTCAACTACATGATCATGCTAGCAATATGACAATGATGAATGTGTCATGATAAACGGAATGGTGGAAAGTTGCATGGCAATATATCTCGGAATGGCTATGGAAATGCCATAATAGGTAGGTATGGTGGCTGTTTTGAGGAAGATATAAGGAGGTTTATGTGTGAAAGTGCGTATCATATCATGGGGTTTGGATGCACCGGCGAAGTTTGCACCAACTCTCAATGTGATAAAGGGCAATGCACGGTACCGAAGAGGCTAACAATGATGGAAGGGTGAGAGTGCGTATAATCCATGGACTCAACATTAGTCATAAAGAACTCACATACTTATTGCAAAAATCTACAATCCATCAAAAACCAAAGCACTACGCGCATGCTCCTAGGGGGATAGATTGGTAGGAAAAGACCATCGCTCATCCCCGACCGCCACTCATAAGGAAGACAGTCAAAGAACACCTCATGTTTCAAATTTGTTACATAACGCTTACCATACGTGCATGCTACGGGACTAGTAAACTTCAACACAAGCATTTCTCAAATTCACAACTACTCAACTAGCACGACTTTAATATTATTACCTCCATATCTCAAAACAATCATCAAGCATCAAACTTCTCTTAGTATTCAACACACTCATAAGAAAGTTTTTACTATTTTTGTATACCTAGCATATTAGGATTGTTTAAGCAAATTACCATGATATTTATGACTCTCAAAATAATCTAAGTGAAGCATGAGAGATCAAAAGTTTCTTTAAAACAAATCCACCACCGTGCTCTAAAATATATAAGTGAAGCACTAGAGCAAAACTATAAAGCTCAAAAGATATAAGTGAAGCACAAAGAGTATTCTATCAAATTCCAATTCATGTATGGCTCTCTCAAAAGGTGTGTACAGCAAGGATGATTGTGGTAAACTAAAAAGCAAAGACTCAAATCATACAAGACGCTCCAAGCAAAACACATATCATGTGGTGAATAAAAATATAGCTCCAAGTAAAGTTACCGATGGAAGTAGACGAAAGAGGGGATGCCTTCCGGGACATCCCCAAGCTTTGACTTTTTGATGTCCTTGGGTTATCTTGGGGGTGCCATGGACATCCCCAAGCTTAGGCTCTTGCCACTCCTTGTTCCATAATCCATCAAAAAAATTCACCCAAAACTTGAAAACTTCACAACACAAAACTCAACAGAAATCTCGTGAGCTCCGTTAGCGAAAGAAAACAAAAGACCACTTCAAGGTACTGTAATGAACTCATTCTTTATTTATATTGGTGTTAAACCTACTGTATTCCAACTTCTCTATGGTTTATAAATTATTTTACTAGCCATAGATTCATCAAAATAAGCAAACAACACACGAAAAACAGAATCTGTCAAAAACAGAACAGTCTGTAGTAATCTGTAACTAACGCAAACTTATGGAACTCCAAAAATTCAGCCAAAATAGGACGACCTAGGAAATTTGTTTATTGATCATCAGCAATTGGAAATCAGTATTTTATAACGTTCTGATGATTTTTAATAATTGTTTTCGTGAACAGAAAGTTTCTGGAAATTACAGCAAGATCAAATAATTAACTATCATCCAAGAAGATCCTATAGGTTTAGCTTGGCACAAACACTAACTAAAACATAAAAGCACATCTAAACAGAAAGTAGATGGATTATTTATTCCTAAGCAAAAAACAAAAACTAAAAAACTAAAAATAAAATTGAGTTGCCTCCCAACAAGCGCTATCGTTTAACGCCCCTGCTAGGCATAAAAGCAAGGATAGATCTAGGTATTGCCATCTTTGGTAGGCAATCCATAAGTGGCTCTCGTAATAGATTCATATGGTAGTTTTATTTTCTTCCTAGGGAAGTGTTCCATGCCCCTTTTTAATGGAAATTGGAATCTAATATTCCCTTCCTTCATATCAATAATTGCACCAATCGTTCTAAGGAAAGGTCTACCAAGAATAATAGGGCAAGAAGGATTGCAATATATATCAAGAACGATAAAATCTATGGGCACATAATTCCTATTTGCAACAATAAGAACATCATTGATTCTTCCCATAGGTTTCTTAATAGTGGAATCTGCAAGGTGCAAGTTTAGAGAGCAATCATCAAAATCGCGGAAATCTAGCAAATCACACAAAGTTTTGGGAATAGTGGAAACACTAGCACCCAAATCACATAAAGCATAAAATTCATGATCCTTAATCTTAATTTTAATAGTTGGTTCCCACTCATCATAAAGTTTTCTAAGGATAGAAACTTCCAACTCAAGTTTTTCTTCATAAGATTGCATCAAGGCATCAACGATATGTTTAGTAAACGCTTTATTTTGACTATAGGCATGAGGAGAATTTAGCACAGATTGCAACAAGGAAATACAATCAATTAAAGAACAACTTTCATAATTAAATTCCTTGAAATCCAAAATAGTGGGTTTAGCAACATCTAGGGTTTTATTCTTTTCAATCCCACTTTTATCAATTTCAACATCAAGATCTAAATACTCCGAATTTTTAGAACACCTTATAGGTAAAGGTGGATCATATTCAGTTTCATCAAGATTCATATTGCAAAACAAAGATTTAATAGGTGACACATCAATAACTTTTAGATCTTCATCTTGATTTTTATAGGAATTGGAAGAACACGCTTTAATAAAGGCATCTTTCGTAGCACGCATCCTAGCGGTTCTTTCCTTGAACTCATCAATGGAAATTATCATGGCTTTGAGAGACTCATTGATATCATGCTTAGGAGGAATAGATCTAAGCTTTAAAGAATCAACATCAAGAGAAATTATGTCGATGTTCCTAGCCAATTCATCAACTTTAAGCAATTTCTCTTCAAGCAAAGCATTGAAATTCTTTTGCGAATTCATAAACTCTTTAACACTAGTCTCAAATTCAGAGGGCATATTATTAAAATTTCCATAACAGTTGTTGTAGGAATTTCCATAATTATTAGAAGGATTACTAGGATAAGGCCTAGGATTAAAGTTCCCTCTATACGCGTTGTTACCAAAAATATTCCTACCAACAAAATTCACATCCAAAGATTCATTGTTATTTTCAATCAAAGTAGACAAAGGCATATCATTAGGATCAGAAGAAACACTCTTGGTAGCAAATAATTTCATAAGTTCATCAATCTTTCCACTCAAAACATTGATTTCTTCTATAGCATGCACTTTTTTATTAGTAGATCTTTCAGTGTGCCATTGAGAATAATTAACCATAATATTATCTAGGAGTTTAGTAGCATCTCCTAAAGTGATTTCCATAAAAGTGCCTCCCGCGGCCGAATCTAAAAGATTTCTAGAAGCAAAATTCAATCTGGCATAATTTTTTTGTATAATCATCCACAAATTCAAACCATGAGTAGGGCAATTATGTATCATTAATTTCATTCTCTCCCAAGCTTGTGCAACATGTTCATGATCAAGTTGCTTAAAGTTCATAATATCGTTCCTAAGAGAGATGATCTTAGCGGGAGGAAAATACTTAGAGATAAAAGCATCTTTGCACTTGTTCCAAGAATCAATACTATTTTTAGGCAAAGACGAAAACCAAGCTTTAGCACGATCTCTAAGCGAAAAAGGAAATAGCTTCAATTTAACAATATCATTATCGACATCTTTCTTCTTTTGCATGTCACATAAATCAATGAAGCTATTTAGATGAGTAGCGGCATCTTCACTAGGAAGGCCCGCGAATTGATCTTTCATAACAAGATTCAACAAAGCAGTATTGATTTCACAAGATTCAGTATTGGTAAGAGGAGCAATCGGAGTGCTAAGGAAATCATTATTGTTGGTATTGGTAAAGTCACACAATTTGGTATTATCTTGAGCCATCACGACAAACAAGCAATCCAACACACGAGCAAACAAAAGGCAAACAAAAAAGAGAGGGCGAATAAAACGGCAAGGGTGAAGTGGGGGAGAGGAAAACGAGAGGCAAATGGCAAATAATGTAATGCGAGAGATAAGGGATTGTGATAGGTACTTGGTATGTTGACTTTTGCATAGACTCCCCGGCAACGGCGCCAGAAATGGCTCGTTGTCTGGAGTCCAAATCTTGACTTGACTTTTGCGTAAGCCTCCCCGGCAACGGCGCCAGAAATCTTCCTGCTACCTCTTGAGCACTGCGTTGGATCTCCTTGAAAAGGAAAGGGTGATGCAGCAGAGTAGAGTAAGTATTTCCCTCAGATTTTGAGAACCAAGGTATCAATCCAGTAGGAGGCTACGCGCGAGTCTCTCGTACCTACACAAAACAAATAGCTCAATGCAACCAACGCGATTAGGGGTTGTCAATCCCTTCACGGTCACTTACGAGAGTGAGATCTGATAGAGATAATAGATAATATTTTTGTTATTTTTTATATAGAGATGCAAAGTAAAATAAAAGGTAAAGTAAAAAAGCAAAGCAATAATAAAGTGATGGAAGATTGATATGATGAGAATAGACCCGGGGGCCATAGATTTCACTAGTGGCTTCTCTCAAGAGCATAAGTATTCTACGGTGGGTGAACAAATTACTGTTGAGCAATTGACAGAATTGAGCATAGTTATGAGAATATGTAGGTATGATCATGTATATAGGCATCACGTCCGAGACAAGTAGACCGACTCCTGCCTGCATCTACTACTATTACTCCACTCATCGACCGCTATCCAACATGCATCTAGAGTATTAAGTTCAAGAAAACAGAGTAACGCCTTAAGCAAGATGACATGATGTAGAGGGATAAATTCATGCAATATGATAAAAACCCCATCTTGTTATCCTCGATGGCAACAATACAATAAGTGCCTTGCTGCTCCTACTATCACTGGGTAAGGACACCGCAAGATTGAACCCAAAGCTAAGCACTTTGTGACACCCCGATTTGACCGTACACTAATCATACACGCAAACGTGTACGATCAAGATCAGGGACTCACGGGAAGATATCACAACACAACTCTACAAATAAAATAAGTCATACAAGCATCATATTACAAGCCAGGGGCCTCGAGGGCTCGAATACAAGAGCTCGATCATAGACGAGTCAGCGGAAGCAACAATATCTGAGTACAGACATAAGTTAAACAAGTCTGCCTTAAGAAGGCTAGCACAAACTGGAATACAGATCGAAAGAGGCGCAGGCCTCCTGCCTGGGATCCTCCTAACTACTCCTGGTCGTCGTCAGCGGGCATCACGTAGTAGTAGGCACCTCCGGTGTAGTAGGAGTCATCGTCGACAGTGGCGTCTGGATCCTGGGCTCCAACATCTGGTTGCGACAACCAGGTAGAAGGGATACGGGGAAAAGAGGGAGAAAGCAACCGTGAGTACTCATCCAAAGTACTCACAAGCAAGGAGCTACATTACATATGTATGCATTGGTATCAACTGGAATAAGGCTATCATATGTGGACTGAACTGCAGAATGCCGGAATAAGAGGGGGATAGCTAGTCCTTTCGAAGACTACGCTTCTGGCAGCCTCCGTCTTGCAGCATGTAGAAGAGAGTAGACTGAAGACCTCCAAGCAGCATCGTATAGCATAATCCTAACCGATGGTCCTCCCCTCGTCGCCCTGTGAGAGAGCGATCACCGGTTATATCTGGCACTTGGAAGGGTGTGTTTTATTTAGTATCTGGTTCTAATTGTCATAAGGTCAAGGTACAACTCCAAATCATCCTGTTACCGAAGATCACGGCTATTCGAATAGATTAACTTCCCTGCAGGGGTGCACCACATACCCCAACATGCTCGATCCCATTTGGCCGGACACACTTTCCTGGGTCATGCCCGGCCTCAGAAGATCAACACGTCGCAGCCCCACCTAGGCACAACAGAGAGGTCAGCACGCCGGTCTAAACCTAAGCGCACAGGGGTCTGGGCCCATCGCCCTTAGCACACCTGCACGTTGCGAACGCGGCCGGAAGCAGAACTAGCCCCCTTAATACAAGAGCAGGCTTACGTTCCAATCCGGCGCGCGCCACTCAGTCGCTGACGTCACGAAGGCTTCGGCTGATACCACGACGCCGGGATACCCATAACTACTCCCGCGTAGATGGTTAGTGCGTATAGACCAAATGGCCAAACTCAGATCAAATACCCAGATCTCGTTAAGCGTGTTAAGTATCCGCGAACGCCACCCAGGGCCAGGCCCACCTCTCTCCTAGGTGGTCGGAACCTGCCCTGCCGCTCCGCCTCAAAACTCCACTCGCGGGTGCTCCTCAAGCCGACCCGTCTTTAGTCACCACATGTATCATGTATAAAGTATATAGTATATACCCGTGATCAACTCCCGAGTGATCACGGCCCGATAGTATAGAATGGCAGACGGACAAGGATGTAGGGCCACTGATGATAAACTAGCATCCTATACTAAGCATTAGGATTGCAGGTAAAGGTAACAACAGTAGTAGCAAGGACAGGCTATGCATCAGTATAGGATTAACGGGAAGTAGTAACATGCTACCCTACTCTAATGCAAGCAATATAGAGAAGAGTAGGCGATATCTGGTGATCAAAGGGGGGGCTTGCCTGGTTGCTCTGGCAAGAGAGAGGGATCGTCAACTCCGTAGTCGTACTGGGTAGCAGCGGCGTCGGTCTCGGTGTCTAGCGAGAGAAGAGGGGGGAGAAACAATAAATATTTAAGCAAACAGATGCATAGCGATGCATGACATGACAAGTAGCGGTGCTAGGGGTGCCCTATCGCGGTATGAGGTGATACCGGTGAAGGGGGGAAACATCCGGGAAAGTATCCCCGGTGTTTCGCGTTTTCGCACAGATGAAACAGAGGGGGAAAGTTGCGTGTTCGCTATGCTAGGGATGCGTGGCGGATAAACGGGCTGCGTATCCGGGTTCGTCTCGTCATTCTGAGCAACTTTCATGTAGAAAGTATTTTCATCCGAGCTACGGATTAAAAGATATGATTTTCTAAAGATTTTAATAATTTCTGGAATTTAATTAATTATTTAAATTAATTCGAAAAACAGATTAATGACATCAGCATGATGTCATGCTGACATCAGCAGTCAACAGGGTTGACGTGGTCAACCTGACCAGTGGGTCCAGTGGGACCCACCTGTCATACACTGTTTAGGTTAATTACAGATTAGTTAATTTAAACATGATTAATTAACTTAATTAATTCACTAATTGATTAATTAATTAATGTAATTATTATTTATTTATTTATTTATTTTTCATTCTCTTTTTTTTAATAAAGTTCTGGGGGATGGGGCCCCCTTGTCATAGGTACAGGGGGGCGGGCCCAGTTGTCTGTGGCCCCCTGGGCTTAGCGGTTACGGGCGAGCAAAGGGGCGGGCCGCCCGAACGAGCGTGAGCCCGAGAGGCGCTGGGCGCGTGGGGGCACGCCGGCGGCCAGGGCCAGGGGAGACGGGGCTCCGGCGAGCCTCAGGAGCGGCGGCGGCTGGCGTGTAGCGGCAGCGACGGCGCTG
Source organism: Triticum dicoccoides (assembly GCF_002162155.2). Classification (NCBI taxonomy): domain Eukaryota; kingdom Viridiplantae; phylum Streptophyta; class Magnoliopsida; order Poales; family Poaceae; genus Triticum; species Triticum dicoccoides. The sequence continues at coordinate 94,532,049 of NC_041392.1, read as the reverse complement.
CATAAAGTCGGGTCAGAGGGGGGGATAGGCGCGGGCGGCTCCGAGGAGCCACGTCCAGGGAGGGAGTGGAGCTGAGCGGCGGCGCCGGTGAGCGCGGCAGCGGGCGGATGCATGAGCAGGAGCGGCGACGGGGAGTGTCAGCGCGAGCGCGCGTTGCCAACCGCGGTCGGACACGGCAAGGAACGGGCAGGGGGGCACAGCGAGGCGAAGCAGAGGCCGCGGTGTACGGCGGGGTGGCCGCGGGCACCAGGCAGCGGGGAAGGCTACGGGGCAAGGGTCGGGCGGAGCTGCGGGAGCACGCGGGCGAGCGAGTCCCGTCGAGGACGATCCCGGTGCGGGGTCAGAGAGGGAGATGGAGGTGGCGCTCACAAGGGGTTGCAGGGGACTGGGCAGCGGGGCGCGAGGAGGAAGATGGGGACGCCGGCGTCGTAGGGGAGGCAGTCCGGCGAGGTGGTCTCCGGCGACGGCGTCGAGCGAAGAGGACGGCGGCGTCGGGCGCGTGGAGGTCGTTCGGGGAGGATTGGTGGAGCGAGGCGGCGGCGATGGCGTTCCGGCGACGGAGTGGTGGGGCGGGGCAGCCCGGTGACGATGGGGCGGCGTCGGG